>NC_080746.1:41350096-41653876 GCF_020826845.1 Diceros bicornis minor
CTTTAAATGTCTTTTTTATAATAGCTTTACTGAGATATAATTCACATACCATAACATTCACCCTTTTAAAGTGTACAATTTAATGGTTTTTGGTGTGTTTACAAAGTTGTGCAACCATCATCACTAATTTTAGAACACTTTCATCACCCCAAAAAGAAACACATACTCAACTGCAGTCACTCTCAGTTTCCTCTGCCCCCAGCCCCCAGCAACCATGAGTCTACTTTCTATTGTTATGGATTTACATATCCTGGACATTTCCTATAAATGAAATCACACAATATGTGGCCTTTTATGTCTGGCTTTTTTCAATTAGCATAATGTTTTCAAGGTTTATCCATATTGTATCATATATGGTACATTTTTCCTTTTTGTGGCTGAAAAATATTTTATTGTATGGATATATCACATTTTTCAAAATCCATTCATCAGTTGATGGATATCTGGTTTTTTTCCTCCCTGCTTTTTGGCTATTTGAATAGTGTTGCTATGAATACTTATGGACAAGATTTTGTGTGGACTTATGTTTTCAATTCTCTTGGGTATATACCTAGGAGTGGAACTACTGGGTCATATGATAATTCTGTTTAACCTTTTGAGAAACTGACAAATACATATCTGTTGTTTATTTTTTTTTTTGTAGTCCATCACATTTTGAGGATATTAAATATTACCATCCTGGTTATCTTCCTTTTGCCTTGGCAAGGTACCCCTCGTGAACATTTATAGGCAGTCCAATTACAAAGAAAGAAGGCCTATGCTGGGGAGTGAGACAGGGCTTGGGCTACTGCATGCCACTCAACCTTGAAATTATTTCCCATATTCTTCCCCCACTGGAAAGCCACTGAGTCCATTTATTACATTTGAACATCCTAATTTCAATAGCAATAAGAACATACAATAACTGAGCAACTACATTGTACCATGTACTATATTTATTCCTGGACAGTATAAGAAGATTGACATAAAACCACCATTCAATGATTTCACAGTTCCCCAGAGGCACTGATAAGTGCTTCAATAGAGATGCAAAAAACATATATATATTTTTCAAAGGCAGAATGATGTAAAGCAGAGTAGTCAGTTTCAGTTGTACTGATATTTTGGGCCTGATAATTCTTTGTCGTGAGTGCCTGTCCTGTGCATTGTAGAATGTTTGTCAGCATCTCTGGCCTCTACCTACCTGATGTCAATAGTATCACCCTGATTGTGACACCCAAAAGTGTCCCCAGATATTGCCAAGTATTTACCTGAAGACAAAACTGGCCCTGGTTGAGAGTCACTTGTCGAAAGTCTAGAGTATAGGCTTGGGTAGGATCCAGGTGGCAGGACATCGGGAAGGAAGCTAAATCTTCTGCTCTTTATCTTTAAAAATGGGAATCCTAATAGCTACCTTATAGGGTTGTTGTATGGATTAAATAAGATAGTGTATATAGAACCCCCTCACAAAGTGTCTGGCACACTTCTCCCCTACAGCATGATGGTGGCAGTTCACGTAGGTTTGGATCTTAGTTTGAAGATATTGGAGAGAATAGGTCTGTTGTTTTTTTCCTCTAATTTTTTCACTTTTATTAAAATTGAATTTTAAAAAGGGAAACTGGGAGAAGGCAAAAGGGATGAACCAGTGGGATTTTGTTGAGTATCCTTGTGTGAATGGATGGCTGGAATGCTGGTCTTAGTGTAACTAGACCCCTATTCATTCAGGTGCTCACTCATCTGTTATTCATTCATTGAAATATCTACTGAGTGTCTACTCTGGATCCCTTTCTGCCTTTCTGCTCTCCAGTCACTTGGGTCAGTCCCTTGACTGTCCCATGCTCCCTCCTGTCTCAAGGCTTTTCCATATTCTCTTTCCTCTGCCTGAGACACTCATCCTAGTTGACTCCTATATAACATTGAGATCTCAGTTCAAATTTAGTGTTTTCAGAGCTATGTTTGCTGACACTCACCATATCCACTCCATCCCAGATTAAAGCAGAGCCCACAGCCGTGAGCACTCAAAGCCTCTGAATTATTTTATTAGATTAGTACTTGTTGATACCACTAAACTATAATAAATATTTGGTAAATGTTTTCAGACTAATTGTCTGCTGACTGGATGATTGAATGACTGAACAAGTGTTAGGCACTGTTCAGGTTTTCTCTGACTTCCTTGGTGTTTTAAAAAATGTTGGACTGATGCGGACTCTGACCCATCTCAGGAGTGATGAGCACTTGCTGGGCAGGTTGTCTAAGGTTGACCAGTGAGTGTCTTCTGTTCATAGGAGTCAAGGTGAGATAGCCCTGGAAGAAGATGGACAGTAGATCTCAGACGTCTGCTAAAGTTGGGCCTAAAATCATCTGAGGAGAGAGCTGCGATCTTTACCATAAGGTGCTTTGATGACTGCAGCTGTGGAATAAAAATCATTCCTTTGTTACCTACCTGACATACACACTCTTTTTTTTCACCATTTGAAGCTAAAATTCTTCATCACCTTTTGATTTTTGCCCTAGGAAGCAATGACCCTTAATTCTTGAACGTAGTGTTCTATGCAAAACAACTTTCCCTGGACTGGTCAGGGGTTAGTTTAGCCTTTTTGTTTCTTTTGGCTTATTAGTAAAAGGCATGATTGTGGGATGGGGTGGGAAATGATGGCCAAACATGTTTTTAATGTATATATAATTTTTTATCTATTCTTATAGAAAGCAAATTTAAAATATGCATATTTGTTAAACAGTCCTTGGGCTGCCGAGAAGACTGGCTTTTTTTTTTAATAAATGAAAGCAAACAGCCATTATCCAGGCTTGCAATGTGCACAGTGAAATATTAACCACTCATCTCCTATGAATACTTGCCTTGCTCTGCACACAAGAGTTCTGCTGTTTGGGGCAGTGAAGCTTTTGGGTTCACTGAAGAGAGCAGTCTTGCTTGTTTCTCTGGTGAATATGAAGCATGGCCTTGTTCATATTATTGCTGCAGCCCCCCAACTCTGAAAATACATCTTGTCGCACTAGACTGGAGGCCACTGGTGCAACATAAATGCGCCACCTTACAAAGCTAAAAACTGAATATTTATTTGTCATTTTGGAAAGCTACTCCTGTTTCCTGTGGCTGAGGCTGGAAAGAAAGACTAATGACAAGCCTGGAATGGGGCAGTGAGGAGGGAGAGGAGAGATGGAGAGGAGGGCAATGTATGTATGCCTCCATCCATTTACTTGATTGCTGATGCAATTCGGATGAATGAGTATATTTCTCATACCTTTCCTGGAGGCCTGTGCGTCTGTGAGGTGAAGGCGATTATAAGCAAATCTCCATTAGCCAATTGAATTGTGAAGGCTGAGAAGACCACTTGCAGCATCCTATATTAGAGGGATCATCTGTGGATGGGATTTTTCATTTCTCTGTTTACAGCAACCTGGAATTAGACTTGTTTTGTTAGTCACAACACTTGTTTGTACAGTGGTCTCAATAATTAAACCAAAATGTCACTACATCCGTATGCCTTTCCATATCCTATTTCCTTTTTGAAAGGTTTATCCCATAGGAAGTATCCCAGTTTCATTCAAATTCTGCTTTTGCCTTGGGGGAAAAAAGACAAAAAAACAACTTATCTTTTCGAATGTTTTACTTAAACTGTAGGACAATTAAAATTATTTATATACAACCATGCCACAGAAGTAATGAGATGATTAAAATATTCTTAATGAGTTTGCATTTTCCAATTGTTTGACTTGATGTAGCAATACATATTTATGATTTTAATTATTGTTTTGGCCTCAGAAGATGTCTGTTTTTTAAAGATCAGCAGGGTTCATGAGAGAGTTGATATGTTGCCTTGTTGACTTCTTGATTCTTTCTTTAGACTATTAGCAATTAGAATAATATGCTGTGGTGGGGAAATAATTTAACAAGTTTATTTAAACATGTTACAGGCTTTAAAAAACTATAATGCTAAGATTTCTTCTTTTTTTCTTTTAAAGTAGTCTTTAAGCCAACAGGGTCTAGTGAGTGTGGCATAATCTGTGTAGTATTTAGAGGCAATTACCTTGTATAATGGAGGAAGAGTCATATCCGCCTCCTCCCCTTTCTTTCTCATCTTGGTAGATGAAGGGTGGCTCCAAGAGGTGGGGGCTGACCCCACCATCTGTGGTCTGGCACCTGTTTTCCCTCAGAGACTCAGTTCATCACTTATTCCTCTGTTCTGTTCCTTCAATCTCTGCCACCCCTTTTCTCTCAGCTAAAGAATACTCGTGTCCCTCCATGAGTATAAAACAAAATCCTAAGAAAAATTTCCTTCACCCTATATTACTAATCCTCTATCTATTGCCCTCTGTCTTTCCCTTCACTTCTAAGTTGTCTTCTCTTTCTCACTTATCATTTATTCTTCATCCTTCATCAATCAACCTGTCATCTCATTTCTCCATGGAAAAGACCCTCCCCAGGCCACAATGGTCTCCACTTTACTCCATTCAATGGAGAGTTATCAGTCTTTATGTTACCACTCTTTGTGGCATTTTTTTTTTCTTTTTTACGTGCATTTATTTTATTCACATTGTACAATTGTTATACAACCTACAAAACGTACAAAAGCTTAATCCATTTTCCAATACCATATCAGAGCTAAGTTACTAAAGAGGAACAGAACAGTAAGTTACAAGCAGAGTTCAGGTGTCCTGTAGAAGTCATACTGTCTGTCACACAGTGTATTTAAAGCTATACATTTTGCCACAGGAGAACCTTCTGTTTTCACAGCGGCCTCACAGTTCCTGTTGATGAGGCCTCCTTAAATCAATGTGCCTTTTCTTTTGAGAACAGGAACAATAAGACTTTGAACAGGTCTGACATTGGATTGCTTCTACTCGATAAGGGTTAAAACTCTTTTGGCATTTGCAACAGAGTTGCAAATTAGTTCCTGCTGAAACTCTGAACTTTTAGTGTCTGTGAAACCACATCTTTCTTGTTTTCCTTTTCTTCTTTCTTGTATTTCCTTTCCTCTACCCAGCCTTAAATATTGGTGTTCCCCAGGATTCTGATTTTTGCCTTCTCTTTTTTCCCCCTTTATATATGTTCCTTGAATGATTTAATCAGGTTAAGAGTTACTCTCAGTCATACTAGCATGACTGGGAGCCAGAGTTTTTTGGAAGAAAGAATATAACATTTGGAGTCAAATTCATCTGTCTTTGAACTCTGGTTCTACCGTTTACAAGCCTGGTAGTAGATTTATCAGCCACAATTAGCCTTATTCTAGTATCTGACAACTTCTAGTATCTTTTGTCCAAAATGTCCTCTTGAAATCTGGCCATGCATAGCTCTCATTGGAAATTTCCAATAAGATGACCCACAGGCGTGTAAACTCATCATATATGAACCAATACTTGGTTCTTGGTCCATCTCCACCTCCAGTTCTTCCCTTTATCCTGTTTCCCTTCTCTTAATAAAGGGTACTATCAGATGTTCAGGAACTGTGTTGACCATTTATCCTTCTCTCCTCATTTGCTAATTATATAGCTTAATCAATATAACCATTCCTCTCTATTTTCACTTTAGGTCATCTTCACCACTGTAGGTCAAGCCTCATTAACCAACCCTGGATTATTGCATTAGGTATTCATAAAGGTCTACCTGTCTACATTCTAGGTTTTCCTTCAGTTTATTCTTTACATAGTTGACAAAACGACATTTTTAAGGCACACATCCTTCAAAATATCTTATTACTTTGAGGGAACATTTTAAGCTCATTAGTAAGAACACAACACTGTTTGTGAACGCTCTTTGCCATTTTCTACAGCCATTCCTTAACAGATGCCTGATGGTGATGGTCTACAGTGAACTCCCTGTGTTTCCAAGAATTTCCCATACTTTCTTTTATCTTTGTGTCTTTACAATGAAATCTACATCTACAAGAAATATCCTCCCACTCATTCTTCACCTGCATAATTCCTGCTTGTATATCAAAACTCAGTCAGTTTATGGGAATGTAAAATTTTGCAGCCTCAATGGAAAACAGTTAGGTGAGTTTCCAAGTAGTTACATATAGAATTATTATGTGACCCAGTAGTCCCACTTGTAGGTATATACCCAAAAGAAGTGAAGACAGGGACTTGAATAGATACATGTACAAGAATATTCAGTGCAGCATTATTTGCAGTAGCCAAAATGTGGAAACAACCCAAGTGTCCATCAACAGATGAATGGACAAACTAAATGTGGTATATCTATCCAATGGAATACTATTCACCCATAAAAAGGAATAAAATTTTGATACACACTGCAGCATGGATGAGCCTTGAAAACGTTATGCTGAGTGAAATAAGCTAGTCACAGAAGGACACATCTTGTATATATATATTTTAAATATGAAATATCTAGAATAAGCAAATTCATAGAGACAGAAAGTAAATTAAAATTTACCAGGGGCTGAGAAGGGAAAAATGGGATGTTATCACTTAATGGGTACAGAGTTTCTGTTTGAAATGGTGAAAAAATTTTGGAAATAAGTAATAGTTGGTGATGGTTTTACAACACTGTGGATGTAATTAATACCACTGGACTGTACGAAAATTTATTTCCTAGAAATTCTCATTCATTGTTGGTGGAAATGCAAAATGGTATAGCCATTTTAGAAGATAGTTTGGCAGTTTCTTACAAAATGAAACATACTCTTGCAATACGATCCAGCAGTTTCACTCCTTGACTCAAATGAGTTGAAAACATGTCCACACAAAAATCTGCACACAAATGTCAATAGCAGCTTGATTCATAATTGCTCAAACTTGGAAGCAACTGAGATGTCCTTCGGTAGGTGAAAAGATAAATAAACTGTGGTACATCCAGACAACGGAATATTATTCATTTGTTGAAATAAATGAGTTATTAAACAATGAAAAGACAGGGAAGAACCTCAAATGCATATTACTAAGTGAAAGAATGAATCTACAAAAGGTACATACTCTACGATTCCAACTACATGACATTCTGGAAGAGGTAAAACTATGGAGACAGCAAAAGAATCAGTAGTTGCCAGGGGTTGGGGGGAGGGAATGATGAATAGGAGGGCACAGAAGATTTTCAGCACATTGAAACTACTGTGTGTGATGGATATGTGTCATTATACATTTGTCAAAACCCATAGAAGGTACAACACCAAGAGTGAACTCTAATGTAAACTATGGACTTTGGGTGATAATGATGTGTCAGTGTAAGTTCATCAATTATAACAAATGTACTCTGGTTTGGGATTTTGATAGTGGGGGTGGCTTTGTATATGTAGGGGGCAGAAAATATATGGGAAATCTCTATACTTCTGCTCAATATTGCTGTGAACCTAAAACTCTAAAAAATAAAATCTATTAAAAAAATTATTTCCTCCATTCAACCTCCACTATATGCCTCTAGACTAGCTCCTTCTCTCCAACTAGAGCCTCTTCCATTTTCTGCCAGCCCAGGAAAACGAACCAGCAAAAACCTGCTCCCTTGTATCTTTAACCGCCGCTACTATTATCTTATCTCTACTGCTTTATATGACTGCCCTGTTTCTTATGCAAGCATCTTAGTGTGAGTGTCTATACTTGTTGGTTTCACTTCTTCCTTTCCCTTTAAATCCTCAGTCATCAACAATGATGCTTCCATCCTTTTTGAACTGACAATGCAGTCAACAATGACTTCATATTGTCAAATGTAATAGGCATATTTTGGCCCTTATCTTATTTGACGCCTTCCAGCATTGTCACTTTGTATAAACGTCTTAGAACTCTTTTTGCCTTGGCTTTTGTGGTACCTTCTCTCCCCCAACTCACTGACTCTTCCTTCCCAGTGTGCTTCAACAGTACTTTTCCATTTACCTCTATCACTGTTGCCCCACCTGCCAAGGCTCTGTCTGTAACCCGCCTTTTTTCACACCACAATTTTGCCTGAATTAGCAACAACTTGAGCGTGGTTTTTAAGGAATTCTCATATACAAGTTATTTTCAAATCTACATCTTTGCCCCTAATTTCTCCTCTCAGCTGAAGAATCCAGCTTCCGCCTGATGATTAACCTCTCCATCTAAAGGCCCCATATTTACCTTGAATTCAACATGTTGAAAACCGATTTCAATGTCTGCTGCTCCCACCCAGCCTGCCCACTGTCTCCTAACTTCTCAATGTCTCTCTCTGGCTCTTAGGCTTGTTGTGAGGGTTAGGTGAGTCGCTATGTTTAGCTCAGGGCCTGGCAAATATTTAGATCTCAATAAATCTCAATAAATAGCTATTATTGCTATTGCTATTCTCATCTCAGCCAGTGATATCACGGAACCATGTATCCAAGATAGAATACTGAAAGTCATCACAAATATCACCATCTACCCTAAGCCCCTCCATTGCCTCCATAACAAAATAACTATAAGATCTGTCATTTGTCTACACTTCCAGCCTTCACTTCCATCGCTATCTGCATCATGAGTTTTGTTCTAGCAAAATTCAGATATTTGAGTATTTTTTTAATTCTCTTTCTCTCTTTTTTTTTTTTCTTTTCTCATGTAGTCCCCTATGCCTGTTGTGATCTTCATTTCTTCCTTTACCCACTTCATTTTCTATTGATTCTTTATGCTCAGTTTGACATCATCTCCTTCAGGGAGATTCTTCAGGGAAGAATCCTCACTGCCTCTCAATCCTTAGTGGCTTGGGTGCTGATTCTCTAATTTAACGTAGTGTCCTATGCTTTCCTGTTTCACACACAGCCTTCCACATTGGACTGTGAGTTTCAAGGACTACGTCTTGTTCATCTTTGTTTTCCTTTCACCCAGCAGAGTGTCTGGCATATGTTGTGTATTCAATAAATATCAGTTGAATTAAACTAAACTGTTGATTTAGCTTAGACATTGAGTGATAACAACTTCAAAACCTTATGCTTTGTCTCCTCAAATGTTTCAGAACCCAAGAGTTTTAAGTTATAGAAATATAGATAAATCCCCATTAAATTTTCTTCATGTTAGATTCCATGTATGTTTTGAAAATTAAAGAAAAGAACTTTTCAGATCTTGATCTTCCCATTTTTCACTTGCTGATTAAGGCATCAAAGTACATAATTAACCTGGTGCAAAACTTAACAAGTTTTAGTACAAAGTCTCCAGAATCCATATATTCATTTAATCAGTAAATATTACCAGATGTAGCCTCCTTATAAAGTATTTTTATTTTCATTTAAAAAAAGTGGTTTATAATTTTTCCATAAGTACAGCTATAGTAAAGCTCAATATGGTAATATTAGAAAGCATGGAAATTTATAGAGAAAGAAAACAAAAATCAGCTATAATTCTACCGCCACAGATAACTACTATTAAAATTTTGGTCTATAATTTGCCAGGAATTTCCATAGTTTTTCTTTACAAAAATACCACTATTTAAGTACTTCTTTGAGGTTTGTTTTATTTTTCTGATGGCAATATAAGGAAAACATTTTTCCACGTCAATAAAGATTTGCCTCTAATGCTATTTTTAATTTCTACTTGGTATTTTATTGTATGGGTATAATCTTTTATTATGGAACATTAAAGTTGTTTCCAAAAATTGTAATAGAAATTTTTATGCACATATTTTTGCCATATTATCTACTTAGATATGATTTGTGCAATGGGGTATTTATATACATATGTACGTTTAGAGCTTAATCATACAAATATATTTTAGAATGTTCTCTTGTTTATATGTATGTATCTCTTGGAACACTGACAAAAAAGGGCAGTGATGATTCATGTCTTCCATTTCTGTAGCTGAGATGAAAATAATACTTTTTTTTAGATCTCTGGTGCTGATTTGCAAGTGATTCATTTATGTAGGATTGGTAGGTCATGTAACTTTATGTTCCTCAATGTTTTACCCATAAAATGGAGCTAGTAATACTTGCCTCCAACCTTTGTGATAAAGATAGGAGAGTGTATTTATGCACCTAGAAGAGTGAGGCCACATGTAGTTTTCATGGTTATTGTTTTCTAATTTTTCTCATTGTTCTTCCTTATTGTGATTTTGTTTGGTATTGTTAGTCCCCCCACCCATCTTATTATGAATGAATGATGACTCTCAGTTACAGTTACCTTTTTGTTTGTGCATGTTTCTTTCTTTTTTATGAAGAAATATTTTGTGCTACACGGAAACACATAATAAATATATTTCTCAATTACATTTCAAAATGAGCTATTGTTGCAAAGTGAACCTTAAAATATGGAAAGTCTCTGAAGTGGAGGAAAAGATGAAAAGGATGGATTAAATGAGATGTGGCCACCACAGGGGACATTCCACTTCATAGAAGTCCCAGAAATCTCAATGAAATCACTACATAATTTATGCATGTTCATAAATAATCCATCTCAACCTTTTTCTTTAAGGACCCAGTTTTCAAGTGCATAAACTAAGCAATTCTGGGGATTCACTTCCAGCATGAAATGGGGGAAATATATTTCAAATTTAAAAAATAACTTAATGGTTTGTGGTTAATGGAATATTTGCCAGTTTCTTTATCAAGGCCACAGGGACATTTGAAAATGCATACCCTTTGATCATTTATTAATGCGCCATGCTCTCTGCCTGTTAAAATAATTTTAGCATTCAGGAATTGGTTTATGAGAATGGAAGAAGCTTGAGAGGATGGCCAAACTGTATTTTGAAAAGTGCTTTTACCATCCTTGCTGAACTGTGCTACATAATCCTCACCCTTGCTATAATTAGATACAGGTATCACTATTACAACTTCAGTTTTATTAGTAGGATAAAAAGTAGCAGAGGAGATAAAGGGTAGTGTTTTGTTTCTGGAATGATTCAGAGTCTGCACAATGAGAGGGAACACCACAGTCTGATGCAGAATTCTAGCCATCTCACCAGCCTGCATTGCAAGCCTCAGAAGTAACTTCAAGTATTCAAGAACACAGATTTCCCATCAATGATGGATGAGGGCCTTGCCTTAGCCAGGATAGGAGCCTCACATGTGCCTAAGAACTGGGGATTAGCTCTGGGGTGACCAGACATGCTCATCCCTATCTTCCCCGAGAGTTAGTCCATGGGTGAAGAGATCATTCATCATCAGTGAAAACACAACTCACTTCAGTTTTCTAACACACAGGACTGGTCTCCCAAATGTGCACATCTGGAAATCTTATCTAGGCTGCATAATGACCAGTGTTTAAGCATAATCTGTGTGTAAGTGAATTCAGATGAGAGGGAGTTCGCCTTTCAGCTTTTGCCGTCTGAAGCATGGCACTACCGAGCTCTCTTCTGTTAAGTTTTATCGTCTGCACAAGAAAATTAATAGGAGCTGGACAAGAGGCTCTAAACCGATGATTTCACAAAGAATATGGCCATGCTTCTTGCCGTAAAATTGTGTAGACTGCATAGCATCACTGGATTGCTCAGCAGATTTCAAGGCTGTGAGTCAGCTTTTGTGGTCTTTTAGCCTAGAACGTCTTCTGGTTTCAGGGGTGCGTGACCATGAGGAGAGGTGGCTAGTGCATGGAGGCCCAGAATTTGTGTTCTTTATGTATTATGGGCAAAGAGTGTTCCAGCCATCTTGTGCAGGTTATTTCAATTAATCCCTAGAGATATTTGAGAGGAACATCATTGCCCAGATTTATAGATGACAGACCTGATATTCAAAGGGCAATGTGACATGCCTAGGAAGCGGTGTAACAGAAATTGAAGCCCACCTCTATAACTTCATAAGTGTTCCTTATAATTTCCTTCACAAACATTGTCTTTAGAGCTTAAGACTCCACCAATGGGCATTTGTTGACTTTTTTTCTTCTTCTGTTAAGCTGCAGGAGAAAATGATTGGAAAGCTGACTGCCGATGGAGAGAACTGGTGTATATGGAAAGACCACATGGAAATACATGGGGGCAGCTGCTGGCTTGCCTAGTGGTAGGTGATGTCATTGAGGATCCAAACTGAAATAATCACACATCTCCCTGCCTTCCAGGGGCTTCCATGTAGATGACCTTATCATTGTTTGGAGCAGTGCTATGGGTGGTTTCAACACAAGCTCCTTTCCAGCCAGAGCTGCTTATAATCTCATCTGGGCTTTATTGAAAGCTCCGAGTCCTTGCATAATGACACGTGAACATGGAAAGAAATGCCACTTCTAGAGGGAGTACTGCTACTTCTCGCTGTCTCTGCACATTTTAGAAAACTGAGAATGTTTTATTTTCATGGATGTTCCTCAGTGTATTGCTTTAGTTAAGATCTTGGGCCCTACAAGGAGGCTGATTTGAGTTTAAATTGTAGGTCTGCCACATCTAAGCTGTAGGGCTGTGGCAAGTTGTTCAACCTCCCTGAACTTGTTTCTTTATCTGTAAAATGGAGACATTCGTAATTCCTTACCTTACAGTATTATTTTGAAGGTCAAATAAAAGAGTGATGGTAAAGCATTTAGCACAGTGACTGGCAATGTTGATGTTGATCATTATTTTTATTTTTAAATACTGATTCAAACAATTCCAGAAAATATTTATGAAAATAGTAAGCAAAAATAGCAGAATGTGATGTCCATTATCATTAAAACATGAATGACTACGAACGGAGGCAGAATAGCTTAGCCATTTAGACCTTGGCCTTTAGAGTGTGACAGGCCTGGGTTCAAAACTTGGCCCAATTTATCTCTGTGCCATCTTGGGGATTTCTTTTCTTAACTTCTAAGCGTCAGTTTTCCCATTTGTGAAATGTGGTTAATTATAGTTCTGATATCCTCAAGGTGCTATAAGGATTAAATGAGATCAGTCCTATAAGTTCTTAGCACAGTTCCTTTCACATAGTAAGAGATCAATACACGTTAAATATTGCAAGGCAATAAATATTGTTGTGCCAGTGTGATGAGATGATCAGAATTTTAATTTAAATAAAATTTTTGTAATACTATTTTTACATTATATTTCAGTATAAAATGGGAACCTTTCCCCAGAATCAGTGCAATCCAAGTCTGCCCTTCGAATCAGGACTCAAAATGATATTTATGATTTCAATATTTACATCCCCTGACTCTTATCATCATTTTTAGTGGATATGGCCTGAAAATATCCAAGGAAGTCTGTCTTGTGACAGCCCAGACTGAAGATGACAAATCAAAGGAAGCAAAAAGAGGAAATGAATTGTTCTTTGTACATATGGAAACATGATTGGTGTTTGGGAATATGCTTTTCCAGATGAGGAAGTTGAATTATAATGAGAACCTCATTCAGTTCCCTGTGGGAAGAGGGATGACAGGGCCATCCTTGTGAATGGAAAAGTGAAGGAAGCAGGGTGATGATCCCAGTAATGTCATCACTATCAATTAGGCCCACTGAGGTCCCAGGAGATGCGTGCGCTTCTCTAAGTCTCCAAGCCTGTCACATGGAATCCGTGTGTCAGAGCCCGGAGTGACCTTAGCAAACACCTTGTCAAACCTTTTCATTTACAGAGTGGTGAAGTGAATTGCCCCTTTATGAAACTGATAAGTGGAGTAACCACTGCTTAAACTTTCTCTCACAGTTCCTAGTCTAGTTTCCTTCCACTCTGCAGGGGCCTCCCTGCTCTAGGCAGGTTTGAAGAAATTACCTGATGGACGGAGGCACAATCAATAAAGAAATTAAGATAGTGTGGGAAACTAGGAAAGTTCCTTAACTTCCTGAATTTCAGTGGCCTCAACTGCACTGGGTTGAAAAAATTAAATTAGAAAAGTCTCCATAGCATCAGCTATATAACAATAAAAATTAACAAATGCTGAGCACTTACCATGGGCCAGGTATTACTCTGTCTTACAGAAATATCTCACTTAATCTTTGCAACAACCATACAAAATAGATACCATCATTATTCCCATGTTATAGATATTGTAACTAAAGCTTAAAGAGGTGAAATAAATTGCCCAGAGTCATATAGTTAGAAAGTGGTGGAGTAAAATTTTATAAGAGTTCTCACTCCAAAATCCACATTCCCAATTACCATGAAATTCTGCCTCCCTAGTTGGTACTATATACATGGAAACCACTACACTCGCAACCAACTTTACACAAAGGTACTTTGACAATCTAAATGATAATGGCATTGCTTTATGGTGAGGGCTTTGTCAGTATCTCTGATACAGTCAAGATAGGATGGATGATGTCTCTAATAGCTACCCAGAAGAGTCTCCTGGTTGTTTGGGTTGTTAATGTAGTCCTCAATGACTAGATAACGGTAAAAATGGCTCTGAATAAACGGGGAGGAGGAGGCTTCCAAATTAAGAAGATACTAGCAAGGGATGTGTCCCCCTTCAGAAGGGAGCAAAACAAAAGACACTGTTTGTAAAGTGCCAGCTATAGGCCAAGTACTTTGCCATGTGGTTTGCATAGTTCTCTCAATTAAATCTTAACATAACCCAGGAAGGTAAATGCAATTGTTCTGTTTCATGGATAAGTTCACTTAAAACCAGAGAAGTGAAGTAACCTGTCCAAGGTCATATGACAAAGAAAATTAAGGTAAGATGTAAACTTAAGTCTACCGATCACTGAAGTCCATGCTTTTCCCATATCACACTAACTTCTGACACATTTATTTTTATCTTTTTATGTCTCTTACCACGTTGAGACTAACACACGCTCCGCAATGCACATACACATCTCTCCCAACACATACACACTCTGCCTGTCAGCTCTCCCTTACGGCCCTCCGTTCTCTTTCACATTGTGTGGGTCCTATGATGAGTCCTCTGCTTCTTCACCATGGTAATTAGATTGATTCTTAGGAATTGACGAGGCAGGAGAGACAGCGCGTGCTGATGGAGGTTATGAATGACTGCACTAATGCACTGCATCATTTATTCATCTACGCTCATCTGTAGAATAGATATGCATAGAGATAGCAGTGACTCCTTGTAATAAAACCCAGATGAGCTTGCAGAACATACACAGGTCCACTGGGCATTTAATTCTGAGGCAGGCATCAAGGCTGCCCTTTGAACAGGTGCTGCAGCAGAGCCCTGGGGAAATTACATGAAGACACTGAATTCACTCAGAAGACCTTGGGTGTCCCCAGGAGGTAAATAGGAACTTCTCCATCAGAGTCCAGGGCTCACTCTCAGGCCCGCCTTCTGGCCTCAGATTATCAGAACAAGAAAGAAAGACGTGGCTTATAATTTGCCTTGATGTGTGTGGATTTTTGTATGCTGCTCTCATTCATTTATTCATTTAATCATTCATTCATTTCTTCAACAAGCATTAACTATTGTGTGAAGACACTGTGTTAGGTGCTGATCTTACACTAGTGAACCAGACACAGACCTGGGTCTTGTATACAGAGCTATCAGTTGAGCTGCAATGTTCCACCACCTTTTTATCTGTTGTGGCTCATGTGATGGACAATCTTATGCATAACAGTGACCGCCATTGTTCCACCCTTTTGCATAATTAGAGTTACTTTAGTGTGTTAACAATACTCTGGGCAAGGAGGGATGGCAAATTAGTACTCATGGGCCATCTGTTATCAGACAACCTCTTTCACACACCTCGTAGTACAGGGTCCTTTATTAAGTTTTTGAGTAACTCAAGCCACTTGGCTGTCTTTTCTGCTGTAGCCAATTTGATCAACTTACCATGTCTATGTTCTGAAGCAAGAGTCCGAGTTCCCTTCCCAGAACCTCAGACAATGTTCAGACACAGCTTGACATTCACACTCTTAATGAGAGGCCATGTGGTGCAACAGAAGGAACCAAGCTCTGAAATCAGACACATCAGGGTATGCATCCTAGTCCTGTACATATCAGCAGGTGATGATGGGCAATTCCTTAGCCACAGAGCCTCTATTACCTCCTCTATAGAAGGGGGTAACAGTGTCTGCCTCTGAGGTCTGCTGGGAGAATTAAATGAGATAAATGATGCAAATGTTTGTTCCCCACACCTCAAGCAATCACTCAGTTTCACATCAGTTCTTTTACTACCTAGGAAAACATGTTTGGAAATATGTGACTTGTGGTATGAAAATCCTCCTGAACTGGGCCCAGTTTACTCTCCAGCCTCATGCATAGACAGTGAAGGATTATCCATATCCCAGTGTATTCTACAGATCTAACTCTGTCCACCAGACTGGGAATTCTTGAGGGCTGGAGCCATGGCCAATTTGTTTTTGTCTCTCTTGGGTTTAGCTCAGTTCTGGCCTGCCATGCTGTAGGCACTTAATAAATGCTTGTTAAATTAAAGGATGGCTCAATCTCAGAACACCACTGCTATGTGCCAAGCACCTCAATGATTTTATCTTTTTGATGACATTTGAATTTATTCACCATCAGATTAGATCTTATCTCCTGAGTCATTTCCAGAGCTATCTTTTTAAAAAATCATAATTTAGGAAGAGTTTATATTAAGAATGCCTTTTAAAACCACTTGACTGTCTTGGGTTATAGCCGTTTGATTATACAGCTAAATGTGATACCATGAAATCTTGCAGTTTGCTGGGAAAACAATAAGGCTAATACTTGGTTATAAAATCAAGTTTGCCACAATTGCAACAGAGCTTGTGTCAGCAGAATTTCTATAATGAGAAGGTAATTTTAACTGAAATGTCTGCGTTATTTTGTTTACTCAAGGTCTAAATGTGCAACTGTTTCTTTATGCTTCATTCAGCCACATTAAACCGTTCCTGCAAAGCATCTTGTTCAAACACAGCATTTTTTTTTTATTTAGTAAATTCCAAGTGCGAGGAAATAAGCATTGTTCCGTTATTCCTGTTTTAGAGATAAGAAAACTGAGGCTGAGATTAAAATGAGTCTAGGTCAAAGAAAAGCCCATGAGTCAATACAACATTATTTAGGAATAACTGGGGGAAAGGCCCATGTAAATTAGTGAAAAATCTGAATACGTATTATAAAAGTACAGTATTATTATTTCCAATGACATAAAATTATATGGAGAAAATGTTTCCTTAATATGTTCTACATTGAAAATTATTTGATAATAAGAAAGAGGGATTTAAAATTAATTTGTTTTTATGCAACATTGATCCTATAAGTGAGAGCAGTCACTAGAATTGTGAAATATGTAGATAAGCTGAACTGCTCATTTTTCCTCTGTATCGCAGACATTAAGAATAGGGGACATATAGTTGATTAATAATTATAATAGACATTGAAATAATAATGGGAGGTTATTATGGTAGTCTTAGGCCAAACACCAAGGATCACATGACTTCAGCTTTGGTTCAGCCTTGCTTCCTTGGTGTGAAGTCTCTGAGGGAGGTCTGTGCACAAAAAAGTCAAAGCCAGGCACACTGACCCTTTATTACTTGGGACTTTGGTTCAATAGTTAAGCTGGATCATAAGGAGGTCTGCTTCTTTCCTAAACTATTTAAGATGAAATAGCCTGGGGGCCAGCCCCGTGGCCTAGTGGTTAAGTTCAGTGAGCCCTGGGTATTCTTCCTACTTGGATACAATGGAAGAAATAAAGAAGAGAATGAGGTCAAACCAGGAACAAGTATCATTTAATTCTACTAAGTGACTCCACTCAACAGCTCAGTGCCAAAAAAAGCTGTAAAACTTGACCTGACTACAGTGGATCCCCTTCTTCTTGGGATGCAGTAAAGGGAAGTGCTCAGAGAATTCCTCCTGAAGACCACTACTAGAACCCTTTACACACATTTTCTTACCAGGTATGTCGTGGATACTATTATTAGACCCATTTTATAGATGATTAAACTGAGTCTCAAAGAATTTAGGACATTTGCCCAATTCACAGAGTTAGTAAACCATGGAGATTCTAACACAAATCTGACTCCAAAACTTCCAAAACCAGTTCTGGCAACAATTCCAGTGCCACTGGTTGTTCATTGTGTGATCTCCAGCAATCCAGACAAATAAATATTTGTTGAATGAATAAATTCCCAGATAAAGCTATGTGGTTTTCCAGCCTGAAGAAAGTTAATCTCTATTTCTCGGGGTTGCTGTAAAAATTAAATGAAATAGTTAAAGGATGAAAATATTATAAGACTCTTAAAGGGCTGAAATAAATTCTTGCTGAATTAAAAAAATACCTAGGACATTTTTTTGTCTTAATCCATAACCTTTGAGGTAGATGACAGAAGGAGCAACTATTCCTTTACTGTCTACTGTTAGGAATCTAATGAGGAGTAAGACCTGGCATTCCTTTTGGAGTTGACTGTGACTACTCTGACTTTCTTATGTTAATGTACAGGTGGTTGCTTTTAAAGTGCTTGCAATCCCTCAGTTCCCTAAAGAAACAAAAAAATTCTTCCTCATTATCTTATGTACAAGATTATTTTACCTGCTTGATTCTTTTCTTTAATAAGTATAGAGATTCCAATTCAAAGATGAATAATCACACTTTCAACATGGGTAAAGAATTAGCAAATTTTTGCTTCCTCTGTAAATATCAATTTACCCAGGACTTACTTGCAAACAAAAGATGTGATTCCCAGATGAAGACCCTTTGTGTTCTTCCAGACGCCAGGTTGATCTCAAGCTCACGGTCTCGTGTATGAAACCTCAGTGCAGTAGTTGGCAAGGGCCAGGCAGTGTCTGCTTACTTTGAACCTTTTCAGTAAGTCTTGGTGCTTTTTGAAATTTCTAGCTTCTCTGTAGTGTTTAAATTATGACTGAATTTGAAGAGATTTGGCAGAACTGCTCAAAAATATTTATGGCTTCACCAAGGCTTACCTAGATAATTCAACCCAGGACTTGAACATATATTCTGTATATTAAACTCGTCACCAACCCCTCCTTTTTTATAGGTCAATACCCGCTTTTTCCTTCACCCACCACACATAATCCCAACAAATTACCTTGTATCTTCCATGCCTCACTCTCTCTAAGCAAACTAAAAATACATCTTAGTCCTAAGAAGAATTTGATTTTAACCAAAATATCCTCTTTTCACTTGCCGTATTTCTTTTATTTCTTGAAAAGACCTATTTTATCTTCATTTTTTTCTTATCTTCTACTATAGGAGACACCTCCATTTTCACACCTGAACTCTGAGAAAACACAGCAGAATTAACACATTTTATTTTGATCCAACTGATAGCAACACCAACAGAATTCAACCTCAGGTGCTAATCTGCTCTTCTCTCCTTTTTTAAATCAGTGTCATCATTCATCTGCGTTGCCCAAGGTGGGAGCATCACCTTTAAAAGTACACTTAGTCTGCAGACTTGATAAGAGAATTTTGTAACTTGCAATCCCGATTCCCATATTTTATTCATGATTTTGGTACTCCTAGTCATTATTTCAGTAACCTTCCATTCAAGGCAGCAGGTTAATGTATATAATAAATTAGTCTGCTGATAGCTCCAACAATTTACTGGCATGGCCGAAGGTGGTCTCTGGCAGACAGTATTAGGCTCTTCTTGGTTGGAGATGCAATTGTATGTATAGGCTAATTCAAAAGAACTTAAACTATTGGAGGGAAGGTGCTCAACCAGAGTACGTTTCTAAAATGTGAATTGTAAGGATCAGAGTTAAGCTCACTTTGAACGTTGTACTTCATAATCTTACTTTTGTAGCATTTTAGATGGATGGATATAAATTCATTTTATTGAGATAACTGGAGCATTCTTACAGATAAAACATTCAACTGTAATCACTGAACTGGAAGACTTATATTAGACTCAGTTATGCCAGTAATTATCTGTATGACCTTAATTAGTTAAATTAATTTCTTTGGGTCTCAGTTTGCAGATGATGTTTTGCATGCTTTGATAATAGATGTTCAACAAGTACTGTTGAGTGAATGTATTAGAATTTAAAATCCCCTGTGCAGCCAAAATTCTATTTGGCAGCGATCCAGACCTGTAGAGTCTGTCTTGTCTGTTCTCTCTATTCTTATTCTCATTCTTTTAGTGCACACCACCATCATTTCTCTCCAAGATTATGTCAATTGTTGCCTAACTATTTTCCTGCTTCTGATCTTGCCCCCTCTGTTAGTGTCTTCTCAACAAGAGTGATCTTTCTGAAAGAAATATTTGATTGTTAACTTTCAGGCTTAATATTTCTGCCATAGACTGAATGTTTGTGCCCCCCCCCCCAGATTCAAAGGTTGAGATCCTAACCCCAATGTTACAGTATCTGGAGCTGAGGCCTCTAGGAGGTGATTAGGTCATGAGGGTGCAGCCCTCATGAATGGAATTAGTGCCCTTATGAAGGGACCCCGGAGAGCTCCCTCACCCCTTCCACCACGTGAGGTTACACTGAGAAGACGGTCATCTACGAAACAGGATGTGGGTCCTCACCAAACACCAAACCTTCAGGTGCCTTGAGCTTGGGCTTCTCAGTCTCTAGAACCATGAGAAATAAATGTTTGTTATTTAAGCCATCCAGTCTATGGTATTTTTGTTACAACAGCCCAGACTATGACACTTTCTCTGCTGCTCTTACTATAAAGTTCAGGTTCTCTGTCATCCCTTAGAATTGGCTCCACGTTACTTCTGCAGCTTCGTTTCCTCACCCGTTCTTTCCTCTTTGAACGCTTTGAACTTCTAGGGTTTTTTAGGTGTTCTTTCACTTCTAGTCTTTGCATATTACATTCCTTTTCCTTAAAACACTGAGAGAATCTATGTACTGTTTTCAATTTTGTACCCCTATCTGATGTAAAATGTGTTTTATACATACAGAGAAAACAGGAAACAAGAAGGAGAGAAAAGAGAAAAAATAAGTAAATGTTAAGAGATGGTAACAAATGTTTTCTTTCTTACTAATTACCATGCAGGCACACTAAGCTAAAAATGGTATGTCCTTGATTATCCTCACATACCTTACGTTGTATTAATAGGCTCTCTAGAGTGCCAAATGAAGTGTTATGCTCTTCTGGGGGGAAAAATAGTCAATTTCTAATAATGAACTAGCTGTGAGACTAGCATCTGTGGAGAAAGATATTTAGAAAAAAATAAAGCAGAAATTAAACCAAAATTTAATTTTCTTTTGTTTAGTATGTTCAGAGAAAAAACTCAAAAACAATAGTTTCAGATGCCATCTGCAGATTGTTTAACAGGTTCTTTACATGGTAAAGAAATCCATGTGATTATGGGCATGGGGTGATGCTTAAATTATATTTCAGTGTAGTGAACTATGCTTTTTATCCCCCTAGATATTTCTAGAATGATTGATTCTCTGGGTTAATATTTTGAAGGTAGAGCCAAAAAGATTGGCTGATTAATTGGATGTGGGAGTCAGGAAAGAAATCAGTCAAAGATGCCTGTAAGTTCTGGCCTGAGCAAATGGACAGATGGCATTGCTAACAACAGAAGAGAGAAGGCTGAAGATAAAATAGACTTTGGGGAGAAGATCAGAAATTCAGCAGCAGACATGTGAAGTTTGACATTTTTATTAGACACATGCAAGCGGAGATGTTGAGTAGGCAGGGAATAGAGATGAATCTGGAATTTGGGAAAGAAGTCTGTGCCATGAGAACAATGTTTATACATGTTTGGGACTCATTGGCATGCAGATAGTCCTTAAAGCTCTGAGACTAAATAAGATCACCAAGGGAGTGAGTGTAGATAGAGAAGGGAAGAAGAGCAAGGACTGAGCCGTGGAGCCCTCCAACGTTACAGACTGGAGAAGAGGAGAAGCCAGCAAAGGAGAATGAAAAGGCGAGACCAGTGAAGGAGAAGAAACACCAGGAGAGAGTGGTGTCCAGGAAGCAAAGTGAAGAAAGCGTATCAAGGAGGAGAAAGGGATCAGCTGCACCTACTACTGTTGGTAGATCCATAAGATGAAGACGGAGAATTGACCATCAGGTACAGAGATATGGAGAGGCCATTGGTCATACTGAAAAGAATGAGGGAGGACAGAGCAAGACCCTGAGTGGAGCGGGTTTAAAAGTGATTGGGAGGAAAGGGATTATAGACTGAGAGTATAGACAACTTTCTGTAATCAATATATCACATATTTAAAAGAATTTCTGGCCTAATTCTAAATGATCCTTTTCTGAGTTTTTACATATTAAAAATTACGTGGAACTAAAGTCACTTTTCCTTCAATGAAAAACAATTCCCCAGTAACAAAAAGACAATGTACGTGAGCAGCAGTGAGGAAGCATATGGACTTTAATGATTGCTAAGAATACTACAACCCACCTACAAGCTTTCTGGTTACAGGGATCTTATTTTAAGTAGGACTTGCCATTAACATATAGGCAGAAAAAATATCAAATGTCTTCATGAAGATTGTAGGTCTCTTACTTTCCCTAGTCTGTTTCCACTGAGATCTGGTAACTAACTGCTTTGTTCTGTGTCAGTGCAACTCTTTTAATGCCTTATACGTTAAAGAAGTGTATCCTCTTTGCTTATTGGGCCTGGAGAGGACAATATGGACTGTTACAGGAATGGAAAAGCGTTGAGTTTTCATTAGTTGTTGTAGCACTTCTGAAATAGGCATGCATTTTTATTAGCCAGTTCTGTGCCTTGATCACAGAATTTAAAGATTCTATTTGACTCAGGGCTGAGATTTCATTCTTAAATTGTTGTTATAGGTATCAGTCGTTGTCTGTTATAGCTCTAATTAGCTGCCCAGAGTGAACAGTCTGGAATTAGTCTACAGCCCTCATTTCTATTGTATGGGTTCCTTGGAAGTAATCTAAACCATGAGTACCTCTGTGAGTATTAACTGTGGTTTCTCCCCGATGTGTATCCAGTTTATGGATACAATGGACTATCCTGTTACTCCTATTCCATGCTAGAACGGGAGCTTGGTCTATTCATTCTCAAGAAAAGGATCTCGGCAGGGAAATAGAAATAGGTCCCTTTCCTTTCTCCAGCTACCCCTACTCTGATTAAAGATACTTCTACTGAGGACCTTATTACATGAATCGATTCATGTTTGTATCCCGGTCTCTTTCATCACTGAGTTCATCAATCAAAAGAGCAGAGGGATGCATATATGAGTCAGAATACAGTATGCTAAGGTCTGTGATAGTGTGTGTGTGTGAAAACACTCTGGGAGCATAGAGGGGGTAGCAATCTGCTGTTAGACATTTGAACTAGATATTGAAGCAAGAGTAGGAGTTGACCAGGTGGACAAGAGGACAGGGCACATGCGGCAATGGGACCAGCAGCCAGCCTGAACAAAGGCTTGGAAGTGGAGACGAGCATATATGCTTGAGCGATGCAAAATGTTCAGTATGACTGGAATATTGTGTGTGTAGGAAGAATGTGTAGAGCAGGGAGACTCATGGTCTTATTGCTAGATTTATACTGAAGAAGAATCATATGTGCGTGAGACTTGCGTCACCACTTTGTAAAATCTTTCGTCCTTGGTTAACCATTTTAGTCATTTGTTGAGTCACAGACTAATCAATTTTGAGCATCAATCAGTGAAGAAGATAGAATTTGTAAGTACCCTGTGTAGGGGGGATGAGAAGACACCATGCCTGAGACTTGGTAGGCAAGATCCTACTTGGTCTATTCAGTGAGGATGGCAGCTGGCCTCTGGTGCTGTGTCTTGCTATTAGGCTTCCACCAGTGTTGCTCCATGCCTCTGCGACCACGACTACATGTATAATTTAAATGGAAGCGTGGCAGATGACCTCTTTTTAACGTTCTTAGCTCAGTTGCCATGGGAGAAACTTGCAATCTGATCGTGTCTTCTCACAGGCTCTCTAGCTTTAAAGCCCTGCCTGGATAGTTTCCCTCGTGCTAGAACCCAGCGATTCTCTGACCTGGCTCTGTCCCTCCACTCGCATAGCACATCTCTTCTCCTTTGCAGTCAGAGAGCAAGTGGCAATAGAGTTCCAAGGCTGTGAAATTTTTGATTCAACATCCTGTTTACTTACTAGGGCAGAACCCTAGGGAGTATCTTCCAATTTAACCTCCTGTCTCTTACTCCCACATCTGATCTTCTTTTCCTAAAACTTATATATTTTGTGTGTGTGAGGAAGATTAGCCCTGAGTTAACATCCAATGCCAATCCTCCTCTTTTTTTTTTTGCTGAGGAAGATTGGCCCTGGGCTAACGTCTGTGTCCATCTTCCTCTACTTTATATGGGACGCCGCTACAGCATGGCTTGACAGGCGGTGCGTTGCTGCGCATCCAGGGTCCAAACCCTTGAACCCCGGGCCGCCAAAGCGTGTGCACTTAACCGCTATGCCACTGGGCCAGGCCCCTAAAACTTATATTTTTGTTATTATTGTATTTTAGAAGGGTCTGATAAAAACTAGTAATAAATAAGAGGAGATTCTCCTTTGCCTATATTTCCAGAGAATATTTTATTTTAAAAATATTTGTTAGCTTTCTGGGAAATGAGTCAGTCAATGTGACTACCTCGGAATGTCCCTTTTATCTCCGGTATAAAATTCATAATATAATTAGGTCATGGTTTCCTATGTTGATATTTGCTCCACGGTAATTCTGATAGCTGATAGTTTAATTGAATTTTCATGTGACTGAAACAGATGCCATAAGCTAACTCCCCCATCAAAGTGGAAATGTTAGTCATGCAAATTCAGAGGAAAGCGCTCCCTCATTGTTCATTCCTACATTTCAGGCCTATAACTGATTTAACAATTGTCTCATTTAACCACAAACATTGACATTAATCATAGGAGTGTGTATTTAATTGTAAGTGGCCACCAAAAGAGACTTTTCAAAAAAAGATTCAAGCCAAGGGTGTGATGTAAATTGCTTTTTAAAATTGTTTTCCATGAGCAAAGGAGAGAGAGTAAAAATGACTCTGCTTTTCATCTTCCTATGCTCTTTTCAAAAAACTTCAGTATGCCAAAAATTATTTTGCTCTTTCTCTTGATTAATGTCAGAGCATACTGTGTGTATTTTTGGTTTCATGACTGAAATTTTGAGGGAAACAGATGCACGCATCATGAGGACCTAAAATAACATTACCATGAATCCTGTTATATCATACAAAACACCTAGAATTTATAGTAATTACATACAAACTTATAAATAATGGAAGAGACTTAATCACGTTGACCTTGCTCAATCATAAATAACAAGGCTGCCTTAAACTCTCTCTAATTGCCCCCTCATTATACAGAAACTTTTCTAATCCTTTCCAGCCATGGGAACCTGTGTAACCAGCTACAGCGGTCCTTTGGGTTGTTGGGTTTCTTTTGGAGAAATTATCCTTTAATTCTTTTCCTTTGTGCTCTGCCCTGTTCTTTGCACGTTATCTCCCACAGCAATCTTTACCTAATTGATACAAGTGATTCTCCATATGTTCTTTACAGGAGCTCTGTGGGGCTTGGGAGAGCCTATCCGTGCAGAGATTTAGTCGCCACTCTCCTCCTTGAAACAATGGGACACGTGCAAGTGCAAGATTTCAGTGCTGAAGTTGCCACTTGTGTGCAGGCAATTATGTGCACAATTTTTTTCCCCAGTGTTCTTATAGTGCCTTTTGAGAAATAGGATATATAACTGACAGGCGGACGATATCTACTTAAAAAAAAAAAAAGAAACTACATGTGCTTCCGGGACATAAGGTAATATTAAAGTGTCATAGTAAAATTCCATTGCATTATTTATACAATAGGAGGAATAAACATGTGAATAAACAACAGAATTTTTTTAAAAAGTGGGTGAAGCAATGATATTCCCCAAGTCTCCAGTCAAAAACTCGGAAGATATGACCAGAATATTCTAGATTGAGAAATTTTTTTGCTTAAAATTGTATGTATGTTGTGAATACAATTGCACATACATACACACACACACATATGTATATGTATATATAAATGTGAATGTATAAAACAAACCCTGGACATTAAAAAAAGGACTTTAAATGTATTAAAATATTAACAGTAAATATTTTTTGGAGGGATGTGAAATAATAGAAATTTTAATATTTACTCTATTTTAAATACTTTTTCAATATGGTTATGTCACATTAGAATGATAAATAAACTTTAAAAACCTAAGATATAAACCCTGGCAACTAGTTTAAACTGAGTTACACTGTGTGTATATTTGATTCCAACAATATGGACATTAGAAGTCAGAAACTATTTGCTCTGACCCCACACCTATGGTCCAGAGGAGGCGTCACTGAGAATTACTAATTACCAACAGCATTTATTGAAGACACTATCCTTTCCCCATTGTTGCCTCCTTTGTTGTAAATTCATTGACCATATGTGTGTGGGTTTATTTCTGGGCTCTCTATTCTGTTCCATTGATCTATGTGTTTATTTTTATGTCAATACCATGCTGTTTTGATTACTATAACTTTGTAACATAGTTTGAAATCTGAGAGCTTGATACCTCCAGCTTTGTTCTTCTTTCTCAAGATTGCTTTGGCTATTCAGGGTCTTTTGTGGTTCCATACAAATTTTAGGATTGTTTATTCTATGTCTGTGAAAAATGACATTCAAATTTTGATAGAGATTTCATTGAATCTGTAGATTGCTTTGGGTAATATGGCCATTTTAACAATATTAATTCTTCCAATCCATGAACATGGAATATCTTTCCATTTATTTGTGTCACCTTTAGTTTCTTTCATCAGTGTCTTATAGTTTTAAATATACAGGTCTTTTACATCCTTGGTTAATATGCTAAGTGAAATAAATCAGCTAGAGAAAGCCAAATACCATATGATTTCACTTATATGTGGAATCTAAAAAACAAAACAACCAAACCAAAGCAAACCAAACTCATAGATACAGAGAACAGATTGGTGATTGCCAGAGGAGAAGTGGGTTGAGGGTTGGCGAAATGGGGGAAGGGGGTCAAGAGGTACAAACTTCCAGTTATGAAATAAATAAGCCATGGGATGTAATGTACAGCACAGTGACTGTAGTCAATAATATTGCATGCATATTTGAAAAGTAAATCTTAAACGTTCTCATCACAAGAAAAATAATTTGTAACCTTGTATGGTGATGGATGTTAACTAGACTCATTGTGGTGATCTTTTTGCAGTATATACAAACATCGAATCATTATGTTGTACATCTGAAATTAATATACTATATGTCAATTATACTTCAATAATAAAAGATAAAGAACAAATTACCAAACTACCCTTTGTTTGCTCCATGTAGCACAACACAGGGGTGAATGGTAAAGAAAGCAATGGCACGATTATCATAAAAGATTCCTATTCTGGTGTTAATGGTTAGTATTTTTCATCCATGTGACTTGTGCATGAATAAATAATGGACTCAGATATATTGTTTTTCACTCTCTATGGTTTTGTTGTGAGCTTACCATTCTTATCAGTGGGATAAATTAATAAGTGCCTGAAACACAGGCTGCGGAATGAACAATGGGCGTTGGATCCACATTAGTTTTACCTGTTATTCCTGCCAGCTTGTAAGGTTTGTCCTGTAAAGATTCCCTGGGCTTGCTACTAGCCACTGAACAAATATTTCTGGTTAACAGCAAAATTCATCGATAAGCAAATGAAAAACAAATCAGCTTAGCAATAAAGTTGAAAAATAATCACAGCCTCGTAGAGGAAACCTGCAAGGTGACTTTACAGTAAGAGTGATAGCAAAATTGCTGGGATGTGACTCAAATTTACACTGCAAATGACTGTCAAGGGGCCGTACCACAGAATGCCAAATGACGGTGATATGATTGCTGTGCAAAAACATATTTGTGCTTTCCAGTTACAGACAAGAATGCCAAGAGCTTTCTGAAAGTAGAGCCTCTGGTACTTTATCATGTGCTATTTCAGAGGAGAAGGAGGGTTCTTATCCTTCATGGACTCATACTGCATAAACAGTGAACAAACGTCGTCTTATTTCCAAGTGGCTTCCTGAGCATTTGAGGATGAGGACAAAAAAAAAGCTAAATTTTTGCGTGCTTTCTATGTGCCAGGCATTGTATTAACCCTTTTAATATGCCTTGTTTACTGATCATAAACCATATGAGCTCTTTGGCACTTACCCCAATGTCTCATTGTCTAGGGACTGACTTTCTTTCGTAGACACATGCTTTATTGTTATCATTTGATTGATAGGCCTGACCTTCTGGATCTCCTTCTTGGTTCTTATGTCTCACATGATTTCCCTGTCCTGTACTTAATACTCTCAAGGTATGTATAACAATAATGATAGGAAAGACTTTTCAAATACTTACTATGTGCCAGAAGGAGCTATCCTCTCTCTCATCTATCATCTATCTATCACCAATGCCCTTCAGCCAAAGACCACAGGAACACCAGAAGTCATACAAGTTGACTTTATTACTAGATGCCAAGAGGGAAAACACACGAGAACACAAGAAGGGAACTGTGGGGTGTCTCAATAAGAGGATGTCAGAAAGAATTCAATAAAGGATTTAGGATCTAATTGAGGGATTTGGGGGAAGGTCTAAGGAAGCAGGAATTTCTTCTAAATTGGATGCTGTCAAAAAGCAGGGGCAATTTTATGATCGAGTATCTCATTAAATCTTATCTATGGGGAGGGGAGATGAGAGCCTGAATAAAGCTGTCATTGGTAAGGAAGTAGCAGTCACTCATTTTAGCCAAGGGGGAGGTGTTTTGCATTTCATGGGCAGCAGAGTGACCTTGTTTTTGTCTGCTCTTGTACAAAATTACAGAGTGGCTTTGCTTCGTCTTACTTTGTCATGGTCTCAGAGTAGTTTTGTCTAAGGTTGGTATTCTGTGAGACTTTTACATCCAATAGGACAACAGCATGGCCTAGCTGTGAGTGCCAGGCCAGCTGCCAAATGCTAAAGACAGTTCTTTCTCATTATCTATCTATCTGTTTATGTATCTACCAGTCATCTATCTATGCTCTCTTAATAATCACAACAACTCTATGGAATGAGTATTATCGTTATTTCCGTTTTACAGATGAAGAAACTGAGGAACAGAGAGAAGTAATGTGCTCAAAGTTTTAATGCTAATAAATAAAGATCTGGGATTCAAACTCAGGCAGTCTGACTCCATGGTCCGTGCTCTTCATCACTATACTATACTGGTTGACAATGGACCAATCTATTCAGAGTCCATCTTTCCATCATAGGTAGCATGGACCTTTTTATAATAAACTTCTGCATTGTTGCTTCAATGAAGAAATGATAGACTATTGAGCTAGTTAGGAAGAGAGCATGCTCTCATGGCAGCCTGAGGGGCAGAGCTTTTTGTGAAGGCGAGGTTTAGGGAAATCTCAAGTTCCTCTTGGGGATAGCCACCTGTTTCATCCATGCTTAGATCTGAAGGGGCTGAACAACTTAAGGGATGTAAGCAACAGAGATCTGGAAGGGAGCTGCACCAGCCTGTGCTTCCTAGCCTCCTGGGAGGAGAGGAGGGTCTGAGCACAGGAAGAGAGAGAGAATCACTCTAGCAAGGAGGAAGAAAGAGAAAGAAAGTCAAGATAGCAAGAAAAAGTGGAGGAGGGCAGAGAAGGGTAGGGGACATGGGATGAGAAAGAGGGGAAGCGGGCTTTGGAACTTGCCTTGTTCCCTTAGGTTCTGAGAGTGGGAGAGTACACAGAGCGCAGAAGCGAGGGAAGAAGAGAGATAGCCAGAACGTCCCTTGTGATGTTACTGCTTTGGTCTTTGGAGGTGTTTGCTCCATAGAGGCTGAGTGCTGGGCTCCTGTATAAGGCTCTTCAGTCTGGAAACATGGGCCTGTCCACATCCTTGGGGCAGAAGAGACAACAGTGGGTAGAGGAATAGAGAGAAGCCCCAAGTCCTGCTGGAGGCTAACAGCAGGAGGGACACAAATATCGCATTCGATATTCTGCCCTCAGCCTTAATCTAAAAATCCAAACCCAGAAAAATCTCTTAATATCTGAACTTACAGGCTATCAAATTAGACAAAATGGAACGTCAAAACAGGAAGAAACAACCAGAATCCTAATGAAATAGAAATGTGACATACAGCACATGTTGATAATAATTTGGAGTTTAATTTATTTTCCTTTTTCCCCTTCAATCATCACCTATTTATTGGGTCTACCATGTTTCAGGCACAGTGCCAGATAGGGGGACACCATGGTTAATGAGACAATCAGGATCCCTGCTGGTCACAAAGTAGGCCCCAGACTCTAGATCATACCACTGATTCAGAGACAAGAAGCCTCAGAATCTTAAATGTATTCTGAGAGCATACATGAATTTGAGTTTTAATGTGTTCGATTTCTACAAATCAGGCTGCTGCATGATAGCCAGCTTATCTACTTGGAAGAAAAGTAATTTGAATTTTGAATTGCTCTATTTCCACACTGGGTCATTTATGCTTCTTGCGTCTTCAGAAAGCAGACGAAAGCCTGGCTCTGCATGGCTTACCCAGGATTCCTGCGTGATTAAGTAGATTGGATTCGCATGTTCTCATCTTTCTCTGCCTTTGCTTTCTGCCTCCTTTTTATGATTTAGGAGCTGAAATCTCAGTTGGGTCAATGCTTGATCAGGTGCCTAGTGGAGCGCAATTGCTCAATAAATGAAAATAGGGTATTGTCAAGGTAAAGAACCTCTGAACCCAGGTGAATAGCACTTCCTAAGTGCTGTGTATCAGCGTTCACTCTCTTCTTCCTTTTGAATTCTCCCGGAGGCAGGATGGGTTAGCTGACAGGTCTCAACCTTTCCCACCTGAATTGAATCTCCTAAATAGCCACATAAAGAAATTCCTCCAAGCCTCCAGAAATGGTCAATAAGTCCAGCCACAAAAGAGTATTCAGGGATTTTGTTTCTCAATCTAAAGAAAGGAGAGGAAAAAAATCTCCCTGATATTATCACTCTTTTAGCTTTAATTTCTCATTAGAGAGATATTTCAAAAAGTCTGAAGAAAGCTTTCAATAGCCTGACATCTTGTGAATACAAGCTATTGTGCTGCTAAAGTGTCTGTTCGTGTCAGAAAACATAAGGTCTGGGTGCGTTTGTCCTGTTGATTCACTTTAGATATCTTTTCATTGTCTCTGGGAAACCTTTCATCACAGACCTTTTACCTTCCCCTTCTTAGTTGAGTTGCAGAACAGTTAAGCTTCAAGTGTAGCTCATTTTCTGGCAAAAATGAGTCGTCTGGTTCAGTTTTAATTTTTTGTCTTTTCTAAGTTGACAGTTCCCTGTAGGATGGGTGTATGGGAAAGGCAGAAGGACACCACCTCTTGGAGTTGGACTGTGAGACTTCTGGGAAAAATCCTACACTCTCAGCACACCAAAACCCAAAACAAAAACTCACCACAACAAAAAAGAGACAGGAGAACAAGAACAAAAACAAATCCCAAATAAAAAAATTAAAACCTCTATAAAGGATAATTTTCATCCTCTATCTCAGACAAAAAACTTCATGAAACCATATGCAATCTACATGGTAAGTTTACATGTGCTTTAAAACATGGAGATCAGGGCATGTTCTATCATGCCTGACATTGCAACTGGAAAGTGTGTAGACAAAGTCAGGGTGGCAAAATTGGGGGAAATCAGCATTTTATTAGCCATTCATGCAAGTTACGTCTGTGGGTCTGTTTGGAGTTAGCAAAGGAAGAGACATCTATATTTGTTTTTATTGGATTTTAGTGGTCATTTTTTTTTTTTTTGGTGATGAAAATTAGCCCTGAGCTAACATTCATTGCCAATGCTCCTCTTTTTGCTGAGGAAGATTGGCCCTGGGCCAACATCCGCACCCATCTTCCTCTACTTTACATGTGGGATGCCTACCACAGCATGGCTTGATAAGCAGTGCATATGTCCGTGCCCGGGATCCAAACCTGCGAACCCCCAGGCCTCTGAAGCGGAGCCCGTGAACCCAACCACTATGCCACTGGGCCAGCCCCCGGGCAGTCATCTTTTGATGAGAGACAGAGTGAGAATGAGATACTAATGAATTGTCACTAGATACCACAAGGGACAATGTGGTGTCTTTCCTCCCGCCTAGTCTTATACCATCTGGTCTTTCATTTGATCAAAATTCCAAATACTGTGGCTTCAGATCTGATTATATCTGTTATAAATGGTCTAAGCAGAATGTGAACTGACCTCATCAACAGGATCCTAAGAGGTATGGAACCAAGATTTTCTGGCCAAGGATTTGCTTGCTTCCAAATATCAACTTAGGAACCTACCGTTCTCAACGACTTCTTTGGAATTGTTTACTGAATCACTTTGCATTATCTTTACCTTCTACACTAGATATTAAGCTCTTTGTGGGCTTGTTAATAGCTATATTTCTAGATCTTAACATGTTGCCTGATGCATGGTTGATACCCAGTAGTTATTTATCAAAAAACAAGAATAAATGGACAAATGACTGAAGGAGTAAGTGGATTTGAAAGGTTTTTAGTCTTTGCCTTCCTCATTTAAATGCAGATGGAATCATATCTTTAGCAGATACGAGCAAACTCTTTTCAGATGCTGTGAAATGAGATAATGCAGTGAAGTTTCTGGCACTCAGCAGGTACTCCACAAAGGCCAGCTCTCTTTCCAAGTACATACCTTGGTGGTGATTTGTTTGAAGTCTGAAGAAAGTAGGATCTTGAAGGATATGGAGGAGGAGAGGCCTTGAGTGCTGCAAGGGCCAAGAGGGCTCTAATAAAGGAAGTGGCAAGGTACCAAAATCACACTTTACCAAAGCCACAGTTTTCCTTACACTGTGCCTGAAGGACCACCTGAATGCCAATATTGCCTCCTACTCAGGGATCCTGACTTAATAAACTACCTTTGTTAGAACTTCCACTAAGTGTTGCCAGGATTTCTTGGATAATAATAAAGTTTAAATTTCTATTTGTGACCCTACATCATTAAGGTAAGGACCATTCAAAAATTAACTCAATGGATCAAAGACCTAAAGGTAAGTCCTAAAACTACAAAAGTCTTAGAAGAAAACAGAGGAAAAGCTTGTTTGGATTTGGCAATGATTTCTTGAATATGACATCAAAAGCATAGGCAATAAAACAAACAAACAAAATAGATAAATTGGATTATATAAAAATTTCTATTTGTGGCAGGTCTAAATGCCACCCAGGGGTTCTCTTTCATATGTGAGACTGAAGAACAGCTGGGGTTTGTGCCTTGTAAAGATGGGTAAATTTACGTACAGATTGTCTTTTATGTTAATGACACAATGGAATAATAATTCTGAACAGCACTTGTTCCCGCAAGTCTTATAGTTGATTGAATAATTCCTTCTCAACACTATAAGGTTGGATTGCATTTGCAAAAAATGCATCATTGCATGTTTTGTTTTTGGTTGTTGTTTTGGTTTCTGGCAGGAGAAACCCATTCTGGCTAATTTGAACAAAGAGATTGTTTAATGAAACTGTATGAGTTGACACACAGAACTAAACAAACATTTGAGGAACCACAGTCAGAAGGATTTGGGAATAAGAGAGCATTTGGGAAATCAGGTAGCATGAGTTGATCATATAACTCATCAGATAACACAACAGGATGAGTCAGTGCCAGCCATCTTTTCCAGTCCTTTGTCTTTACACTTAAGACTCATGTCTTACTGGCCACGATTGAATCATGAACGCCTCCAGCCTTCTCTTCAATAAAGAAATAATATCTTTATTTAGGATCCACCAAGACTGCATGGAGTTCAAGAGCCGATTCTACCAAAGGAAACAGGGATGCTCCTTCCAGAAAAAGGGAGCATACTACGCAGCAAACAACACACGAACAAGCAAACAAACCCAAGAGTCCACATACTGTGAATTTGCAATTATCACCAATCATGGGGAGAAACTGAGGTCCAAGAATTAGATTCAAAAGGAACCTAAAGAGTGGAAAAGCTTCTGTTGAAGGTCTCATTTCTCTACCTGAATTATCTTCCTATGTTAATCTCCTTGGGCCATACCGTAACACTCAAGGCTGTTGGAGTTAAAAAAGAAAAACTTGTTTCTCATTATAGAGCAGTCATTTAGTCTTTAATTATGTTTGACTGATCTGTTTCAGGTTTGTGGCCGTATTTGTCAAACTGAGAGGATGAGTTCCAAGTGTATATTAGGAATCTGAAACTCTGGAACGTAGCCTGATGGCATTGGCTCTCCCTCTCTCTCCTTGAGCTAAAGTCTTAATTGTAATGTTTCCCAAAGATTCGTTATCCTGATTTATTTCGCTGCTGCTCCCTGGCTCATGCTTCAAATATTTTTAGCCCCTTTGCAAAGACTACTGAATTGTTATCCTATCAATATTTCTACCATCTGTGGTACAATTTGTATCAATATTTGCCCATCTGTGCTTATGACGAGAATCACACTAATAGGTCACATGTTCATACTATATTTTCACAGATGCTTTCTTAATTAATTCTCATCAACAATCTGAAAAGATACAGATTCATCATTCCCATTTTACAGATGAGGAAAACAAGGCTCAAATTGGCCATATCCTTAACCAAAGTCACAGAACAAGTCATGTAAATGATAAGGCAGGTCGTCTGCCTCCAAACTGTAATAGGAATCACTTGTTGAGGTCAGGATCATCTTTTCTACTGCTTTATTATTACTTTTTAAATTTATGATAACATTTAGCACAATATTGGATATAAAGACGTTCTCTTAATAAATGCAGAGGGCAGAACAGGTTTTCTCCTCTTCCAGAGTTTCTCTCTCTCATTCACTTTTTTCTTCATTCTTCTTCTATCTTGCTCTGCTTGGAGTCAATTTCTCTCCCTTCCCCAGCTGATTTTTACATTCACTCATGCACTTTAAGTACTGGAGGGCATAATGACATCTATATTTGTGTAGCGCCTTGTTGTCTATAAAGAACATTTACTTGTATCAGCTCACCTGATTCATCTGATTCTCGTAAGAATTCTGTGAAGTGTTATTATTATTCTCAGTTTCCTGATGAGGAAACAGGGACTCAGAGAATTAAGTATCTGCTTTAACTTCATATAGCTGGTTAGAGCTGCAACAAGTTGTGACATGGAGGGTTGAATCCAGATGTTTTTTAAATTCTGCACTCTGTTCTTTTTCTATTGCCTGCATTGTCTGCCACCAACCCATCAAAGTGCAAGGCATGCCATGCCAGAGGCTGCAGTCTTTGCAGGCTCATTCACCTGTATGTCCCCAGCTGTTTGCTAACCAGGCTATTTTCTCACTGGGAAATTATTAAATTGTATATCAGTAATAATGAACAGAAGAAAAATAATTTTTCCATGCTCCCAAACAATATTATTGCCTAGATGTTTCCTAAAATATAGTATTTCCTTAGCCTAATTTTATCTTGGAACAGAGCTTTATGCTGTGAAAATGTGCAGTCTACATTTTTATAGCACTTGATTCAATTCAGATTTGCTTTGCTGAGGATTTTCTGCAAATGGAATGCCTACCTGAGAAAAAATGAGTTCTCTAACACTTGGAATAGTCAAACAATGGATAGAAATCCACTTGGTAATGTTATAGGAAGTAGTCATGTTTTATGTCTGGAGTTAGGTTTGATTAGACCGAAGGTCTCTTCCATAAGCTTTACTGAAGTTGTCTTTGACCAGTTACATACAGATTAGGAAAAAAATATTGATATGGAGAATGAGTATGTTGTATACAGGAAAAAGATATTTTTAAAAACATGATTTAATTTGGTTGTTGGTAATTATATGGAGTAGATATATCAGCATAAAGAACAAGAGTTTTGGAGGGAAACGGACATTGCTTTAGTGGCCCTGAGAAAGCACTTAACCTCTATGAGCCTCAGTTTCTCATCTGTAAGTTGTGAATGATAATAATACCTCTTTTGGAGTAGTTGTGCAAGTTAGAGATAATTCCTGCAAAGCCTGATACCTGGCAAATATTAGGCATATATATTGGTAAATGACCACCATAACTGTAAATGACAAATAAATAAACCATAGAAACCATACTGTTTGTGCACCTAGATTTTCTCAAGCTTTAACTCTTTCACAAATCTTTTCTTTCATAAAACCAAATTCTTCTTAACTTCTTTCTGAGTGCAAAGTTAGACTGGGCTGGCTTCATGAGTTTGAAACCTGTGCAGTTTCATAGGACACCATGCTCAGAGGACCCTGTGCTTGGTTTAATGCTCTGCAGTCACCCTCCTAAATTTGCTTAATAATTTTGTTCTTGATCTTGTTTTGTAAGTGAAGTTCAATGGTACAATGATCATGTGCATGAGCAGGGGAGCTTCACACAATATGCACACCCACTGTTCCTTGCTGGCCCATTTGTATGCAGTGTTTACAACCCCTCATGAGCACAGAATTCTGGTGCGCCCATTGTGCGTGGGAGTTCAGTGAGCCCAAAGTGAGTACAAAGCAAATGTGTTACATCTATGACTAAATAAGTGGGGTCACTGACAGCCTTGAGAGACCATTTGAACCTGAACTTGCTTTGAAAGCAGAAGGCAATCATGTTCTAAGAAATACAGACGACCAAGAAACGCTATCATAGCCTTTCTTACTTAAGTTACTTCCCTATATTAGGCAACCACTTACACTGAAAATGATGACATAGAAGGGATCGGAAAGACAAGGTAACCAACCATAATTCCTTTCCCTTTCAGTTCTTCCTTGCTCATCAGTAACCTGAACGTGGAGCACGTTGGCAGAATGTATGAAGAAGTGAAATAAAAATAAAGTTCATTTTGTGCAGTGTTACCGCTGTTCTGGTAAGAATAAATTATGCATACATATACAGGCTACAAAAACAAATTGTGACTTTTAGTGATTCCACATATGAGTTAAATACTCATATTTACATTTCAAGCTGGCATTGCACAATATAAAGATGAATGGTAAAATTCATGCTAATAATTTAAAATTTTAATTCTTTACTTAGAACAGCAATCAATATCAAATAAAAATCACCATGACAATTTGAGAGAGAGATCACAGAAGAAAGGTAAAAGTTTTCTATTTTAGTATCTTTAATAGCACTCTTTTCCTGCTTTTGAACAAGGGTCCCTATATTTTTATTTTGAACTGGATCCTGTTAATTATGTAATCAGTCCTGTGGCTAGACTACATTTCTCAATCTTGCTTATAGGTATGTATAGCTATATAACTGAGTTCCAGCCAGTAGAGTATGAGAGAAAGCGATGTGTGCTGCTTCCAGATTTATAAAACTATTACACACATGAAACTCTTTCCTTTCTGCTAATGACATATCAAAGTCTGAGGTGACCTAGGAAAGTGTGCATTGAGGGTGGCAAAGCCTCTAGGTGCCTGGATTCCTAAATGGCTGTGTGGTAAATAGTCTTCTAACTAATCTGGAAACTCTTTGGACTGTATACACAGTATACAGGAATAATAAACACACTCATTTGTGTGTTTTAGCCTATGTACCTTTCTGGGTCTATGTGTTGGCTTATAGTAACCATGTGGCTTACAATGCTCTTCCCTTTCTCTAAAGTCTTACCCAATTTTTTGCCCCTAAGTACTACATAAAATCTTCTGTTGTTATTTGATTTTTATATTTCTTTTCTCCTCAGTTAAAGTGGCTTAGGACTAGAGACTGTCTCTAGTGTCTTCATCATATCCCTTCCACACTCCGTTCCTGTTCACTCCAACCCAGCACCATGCTGGTCTACTATATTGATGACATCAAGTTAATCTGACGTGGTGAGTAGGAAGTGGCAAGCAGTATGACTTTCCATGTAAGGCACAGAGTGTGGAAGATAAACCTTATCATGTTTCAGGGGACTGCACATTGGTAAAGCAGTCTGGGGCAAATCAGGCCATCCTTTTCAAGATAAAGTTATTGGTTCTGCACCTTCAACCATCAGGAATGAGGTATAGAAGCTTATAGCATTTTTCTATTTTAGGAACAGCATATGCTGAATATACTGTTCCAACCTATTTATAAAGTGACTCAGAAAGCTGCCAGTTTTGAATCAGACACAGAGCAAGATGGTTTTACAACAGGGTAAGGCTACAGTAAGAGCAGCTCTGCCTTTTGGACCATAAGACTGAGTAGATCCATGGTGCTAAAGGTATCTTCCTTAGACAAGAAAGCTGAGTGGAATCTCTGCAAGGCCTGAGTGGAAAGTCACTGTACAGACTGCTGACGTTCTAGAACAATGACATGTCATGTACTAATCACTAAGTAATCACTGATCAAAAGGTGGTTCCTGCTGTGCTGTTGAGTATTAATAGAGGCTAAGCACTTGACCATGGGATAGTAAGTGACTAGGAGGCTGGAGTTGCCTGTCAAGAATATTGTCAGACTGAATAAGTTATAAGTTTGAGAAGCAGACTAGAAATCTCTTACAGGATGGAAATGATAATTAGGAATCAGGTCTGAGCAGGCCTGGAGGGCATGGTAATTTATCTGAATAGGTAGCACAGAATCCTAAATTACCTACATCTGTTGCATTGACATCTCTCCCTCAGCTCACACCTATAGCCTGGTGGCAGGCTTTCTACAGCATGATGAAAAAGTACAAAACCTGAGTTTTTCACATTATCCCCATGGAACTTGGGCATAAGGGAAACCCATGCAACTATGTTGATGCTCATGCTGCTTGCTGTGCCTTGAATAATAAAGTTTTTTTGTCTCTGGTCTAGGAGTTTTGTATCTTCTGCCTGTGTCCGTGAAATAGCGGTCAAATCAAATACCAGACTCAACAATATGGATATGTAATGTATGTATGTGTATCTACATATTTACATATATGTGTAACATATATTTATATATTTTTGTACGTATATAAATAGACATGATTATCTCTGGATGATAGTGTCATGAGTAATAACTTCCTCTATTTTAAGCTTATTTTCCGTATTTTTACAGTTGACATATTATTTTGCAATCAAGACTAAAGCAATAAGTGTACTTTTACAACTAAACAAATAAAATAAAACCTGGGCCTGGTTCATGGATAGGTAAGCTTAATATGATAGTAAGAGCTGAAAATAGAGTGGTCTGTACTACAACCCTACTCAGAGGTGAAAGAAATGGTGAAGGGAAATCCTCCTAGTGGGCAGAGCTTTGAAGAGTTACCTGGTCATCAGCTTTCTGTGGAGGGTGACAGAGGTAAGGATAATGATATACATATTCCTGGGAAGTGGCAAATGGCTCAGATGGTTGGTTAGGAGCCTGAAAAGAGAAATATTGGAAGATAGCAGTCAAGCAGGTCTGGAGAAGAGGCAAGTGAATGGACCAAGTGAATGGAGTGGGCACAAAATGTGTGGATCTTTGTGTCTCATGTGAATACCCATTGGAGACTGTGGCAGACAAACTCCAAGATGGTCCCAGTGATCCTTGTCTCCTGTTATCCATGCCCTGTGTAATCCTTCCTTCTTTATTGTGGGCTGTCCTAGCCACTATAGCTAGCCAATATATGGTGGCAAAATGATTCAATGTCACTGCCAGATTATGTCATACAAGATAGTTACTTCTATCTTGCTAGTAGTTTTTCTCCCTTTCCCTATGTTTCTGGCTTTGGTGAAACAAACCACCATAACGTGGAGGCTCATGTGGCAAGGAATTGAAGGAAGTCTCTAACCAACAGCCAGCAAGGAACTGATGAGGCCCTCAGTGTAACAGCCTGCAAGGAATTGAGTCCTGCCAACAATCACTTGTGCTTGGAAGCAGATCCTTCCCCATTTGAGCCTTCAGATGAGATTCCATCTGTCCTGGCAGATACTTTGTTGCAGCTTTGTGAGATACTTGAAGCAGAGGACCGGCATAAGCAGTGCCCAGATACCTAATCTACAGAAGCTGAAATAATAAATGTGTATTGTTTTAAATTGCTAAGTTTTAGGGTAATAGGCTATGCGGCAATCAATAACTAATACAGAGAGCATATATCACAGATGAAGAACTGAAAAAACCAAGTGGATAAGATGACTTATTCACGTAATGCCAGCCAGCCAGCTTCTGTCCTCAGTCATTCGTTCCAGAATTGCACAGCGGGACAATGATGGGGTAGTCAGGGTGGCATAGACGGAGAACGTGCATGAGGCCAACAGTATGGGCTCCCTTTCGCCACAGCTGATCTAACTACTGCTGGTGCTGAATGTCTGATGTGTCACAGCAGAGGCAATGCTTAGCTTTCAACATAGTGTTGTCCCTAAAGGAGATCAAATAGCTACTTGAGCTATCTGAGCCCAGAGTGCTGAATTACATACCCATGCCTTGCATCCAAGGCTTTTAAGTCAAAGACTATGAGCAATTTCTATAAACTTAGCTAATAGCAAGATAATTATTAAGTGTGCCTCCTGCTTATTATATTCATCCTTTGTTCCCTGTAACTTTGCTATTAAACTGTTTTGGTCTCTTAACTTTCACTGACAGATTGGCCCTGTAATTGGAATCACTTTGCTAAAGGCATCACAGAATTGATATTCCCCCAATTTAATTAAGCAACTATGAAAACCCAGCAGCTCTAATTATGGATGGGTACAAATAAAACTATTTGGAAGGAAAGAGCCCAGGAGAATGGATAGAATGTGTTTTTGTCATGGTCATACAGACCTCTCTGGAATGCTGGGCTATTGATTTATTCAGCTCAGTAAAGAGCAATACTTTCTACTTTTGTGGCCATTACCCTAAGCAAAACCATTTTGAAACCAGCTAGGTGTGCAGGTATTATTTTTGATTCTGAGGCTGAAGAGTTTAACTTTCAAAGCCCCATGTTGGAGGCCAAAGGCTATCTATGTAATTCTAGAGCTGAAAATAGATGATAGGAATCATTCCTTGCTGTATTCATCAGTCACGTTGCTTTCACCCTCTTTATTCACTGTGAATTCCTGTTGACCTAGGCACTGTACAAAACCTACATCAAAATGGGACCCTGCTCTCAAGGACCTCCCTTGGCAGCATGTAGAATCTATATCATATAAACTGTTAGGGTGATTTTTCATATCGCCTAGGTCCTCAAGCTGTGTTCCTCATTTTTATTTCCTTGTACTTCTTAACAAGGAATATAGCAGTCTCAAATGCTTTTAGGAATATGCTATTAAAAATTATTTCTAAAAAAGCTAACATTGATAGTGAGCCTAGAACAAAGTCAGTTCACCACTTGTTCTTTGAATAATGATTAATACCTATTATTCACAAAACACTATGCTGGAGATACATAAAATGGAAATCTTCCCTCAAGAAAATTTTAGGCAAGTCAACAACCTAGTACAACAGAAGACAAGATAAGGTAAACTGTCAGAATCCCTATCCAGAAGCTCTGGAAAGATAGAGAAATGGCAGATGAATTAGAGAACCTAGAACCTGAAAGCCAAGATGCATCTAGAGAGTGTCTGGACAAGTAGTGCCCATATTTTCACTGCTAGTGATGCGCTTTATTATCATATTTTCTTTGTCTCTGGTCACATTTTGAAAAAAAGTTGTCTACCAAGCAGAACCATTTACAAATGATTAATAAATGCAGTATCAGTGTTTGTCTGGTAATCAGAAGCACAGGTAAGCAAAGCTTGTTTGTAGGATGGAAAATGTTTGCAGGCCAAGGAAGAGAAGTGAACATAGAAGACAGTGAAATCATGAGAGCAGGAGAGGGAGAAAGGATAATTGAGGAAACAAGGTCTCTCAGGAAATGAGAGAGATTTTGAACAACGGTTGCGAGTAGGGCAGTAAACATCTCCAACAGTTTTTCCTTTGGGAAAGATGAGCAGATGGTAGAGAGAGGGAAGCATGTTGTCAGGGTGAGGGTGAGGAGGTGGGAAGGATGGGAGTAAGGGAGGGTGTTCCTGGGACAGGCAGAGGGACAGTGAGGAAGTTAGAGTCGAAGGCCACAATCTTCTCAGGCAGGAGGCAACTCTATTTCAGAAAGTGAAGAAGGAAGGGTGTAAGCTATGGACTCAAACCAAGTGGATAAGGTCTAGGAAGGCTGTGGAGAGCACTTGGTGCAAGGGCATTTAGGAGAAAGAAAAGGGATCAGTGGACCCCATTAGAAGTCCAGCAGAGATGGGATATTATTATTCTGGAGCCAATCAATTGAGTACTTTGATTTTTGCCAACAGCCCTGAGCATTCTTGGAGCAGGACTGGAGGATTAGATGACTGGGGCCTAGGGAAGCAGGAGTTGGGGAATGCTAAGGGCGTAAGAGACTCTGGGGTCATGCTGAGTGTATGCAGGAAATAGTGACTCTTGGGGTGCAGACAAGTTCTGGAGAGGCACAGAGTGAAAAGAGAGTTGATAGATTGGGATGACAGGGAGGTAACAAGGAGTAGAAATTCATCATGGTGGCAAAGATTGGGTTCAGAGAGTAGGAGAAGAAAAAGAAGAAGATGTTGGGGGTATTTACAGCAGGCATTTCCTGTCTTGATAGGGCCATGTGTAGGTGGCTGGCGTGAAGGGGAGCTGGAGATCTCTAAGTATAGCAAATTCATAAATTGTGAGACTAGCATGCCTTTAGAGCATCATTTACAGGGATGATGAGCTTGCTCAGGGGACTGGCAAGACAGAGAAACAAATGAATATCTTCTTTCTACTGCAGAGTGATCTGGTGGAAATACTCTTAAGTCAGGGTCCTATGAATTTGGTGTTCATCCTAATTCTACCACAGACCAGGCCTGTGACTCTAGGCATGTGCCTTTTCTTCACTTTCTTTCTTTTTTTTTTTTAGAAAATGTTTTATTTCAGAACAGCTTTAAATTTTCAGAAGAGTTGAAAAGATAGTACACAGTTCCCATATCCCCCACATCAAATTTCCCCTATTATTAACATGTTACATAAGTATGGTAACATTTGTCACAATTAATGAACCAATCTTGATACATTACTGTTAACTAAAGCCCATAGTTTATTCAGATTTCCTTAGTTTGTACTTAATTTCTGTTCCAGGATTCTCTGCAGGATACCACATTACATTTAGTCGTCCTGTCTCCTTAGGCTGCCCTTGGCTGTGACAGTTTTTTGTACTTTCCTTGTTTTTAATGACTCTGCAATTTTTGAGGGCTACTGGTCAGGTATTTTGTAAAATATCCCTCTATTGGGATTTCTCTGATTTTTTTTCATGATTGGAGTGGGATATGAGTTTTTTTCAAGGAAGTCCGCAGAAGTAAAGTGCCCTTCTCATCACATCATATCAAGGGCACATGCTATCAATGTGACTTACGTCTTTCAATGTTGACCTGGATCACCACGCTGAGGTAATGTTGGTCAGGTTTCTACTCTGTCAAGTTCTTCTTTTCCTCCATTACATACTGAACTCTTTGGAAGGAAGTCACTATATCACAGCTCACTTAAGGAATGGGAGTTATGTTCCACCTCCTTGAGGGCAGAATATCTGCATAATTATTTGGAATTCTTTTGCACAGGGAGATTTGTTTATCTTCTCCCACATATTTATTTATTAAATCATTTATTTATATCAGCATGGACTCATGGACATTTATTTTACACTTTGGATTATAAGCCAATGACACTTCATTGTTTTGCTAGAATTGTTCCAGCTTTGGCCATTGGAAGCTCTTTCAGTTGGCTCCTGTGTCCCTTTGACATACCTGCATCATCATTTTGAGTACTCCTTTACTTTATGGCAGTATATTATGCTACAGGTTCACCTTGTATATTTCCTACCCTAGTCTTTTCTCCAAGGATCCCAGTTCCTTTTATTGGAGAATGATATTAGAAACCAAGATCTGTGTGCGAAGTGTACTTGTTGCTACTAAAGATCAAAAATATTAACATGATGTGTATGGACTTGCATGTATGAACTGGAGCCTGTATTCCTCTCCAGCCTTATCTTCACTGATCCTCTTAATTGCTCTTTGGGTTTAGCCTCATCGGCCTTCCTGGCATTGCTGGGAGTGCCTGTGCTTCCTCCTGCCTCAGAGATTTGCATACTGTTCTCTTTACTAAATCTTCATTGCCATTGCCTTTGCTCCTTGACTATCTTTGCCTTGTTAATTCCTGATCATTCTTTAAATATCCCCTTTTCAGGGAAGACTTCCAAAACACTCATGTCAACCCAAATTAGACCAAGGCTCTCCAGAGTACACTTTCATAATCCTCTGTATTTTTCCTCAATGTTATTTATCACACTTTGCAGTTACATATCAATTTGTGTGATTATTTTATTAGTGTCTGCCTAAACCAGTAAGAGACTGTGTAAGAGAGCTGTAAGCTGTAAGGGACTGTGTCTGTGTTCTCACCATTATGATCCCAGCATCTAGCATAGCATATAGTAATTGTACACTAGATAGTTGAAAATGAACAAAATACTTTAAGAGCGATGCTGTGGAAGAGAGCCAGAGAAATTACTTGTTTCTCTTTAGGACAGAACAATAGAATTCATAAGATAAGTTTAAAGAAGCACAGTCTTTGATTCAAAACAAATAAATTTCTTATTACTAGAGTATCTAACTTGGAAATGGTCCAGATCATGGAGTAGTGAACACCTTGTCACCGAAAATGTTTAAATAGAGAATAGAAAATCATCCTTCACTATGCCTGCAAAGGGACTTTTATTGATGTAGAATGTTGGATAGGAGCATCATTGTGTTCCCTCTCAACACTGTGATATGATAGAAAGCAATAGATGAAGGAGCCAAATGGATCTGATTATATCTACCCTCTACTACTTTCTTGCTATGTGACCTTGGGCAAGTGCCTTACCTTTGCTGAACCTCAGATTTCTCATTTGTAAAATGCGGATAATAACATTTCTTATAGTTGGGCCACAGTAAAGATTACCATACATGATATGTGTGAAATGCTTAGCACAATGTCTCACACAGACAAGTGTTCAACTAAGAGTAGCTATTATTATGAGGCATATAGAACCTAGAGAATAGCACAGAATTTGGAGACAGGTAGATGTGGTTTTGAATTCCCACTGCTATTTGCCAGATGTACCATTTTTGTCAAGTTATCTATGCTCTATGAGCCTCAATTTCCTTACCTGTAAAATAAAGATAATAATATTTACTGTTTGGAAAGTTGTTTGTAGGAAGAAGTATAAAAACAGATATATAGAACTTGGTCATAATATGCACTCAATGTATGCTTGTGGGGCTGGATGACTTGGATGTCCTCCAAGGGCATGCTCAAGGAATATAGATGTTTGTTGGTAACTTCTGCTTTGTTGAGTGGGCATGCAACTTGAGGGTGAGAAATAAATGTCTCAGTGCAATAGAGGGGGTATTTTCTAGAGGCCAAAGAAGGTAAGAAAAGAGCAGGGTTAGGGAGATGAGTACCTGGGATAAGGAAATACTTTGGGAGAAGGAAGAGGTATTAAGTAGTGATAATGATGAATTTTTGCTGTGTGGTGTGAATTTCTCCTTTGCTTTCCCAAGAAATAGCCCATATCAACTATATTATTTACCAATTCTTTTGAATAAGGATTTTTTTTTTGGAGCTGCGCACTGGTAAGTCTGACCACAAGATGGACTCCAAGTAAGAGCAGAGATAACTCAGGGACCTGGTCCCATCCATATTTATTGCTGTGAGAATGAGATGAAATAAATAGATGTGGAAAAACCACTAAAATAGATATTGATAAATATATATAAATACTCACCTGAAGAACTAGAGAATTCAGGATCATAAAATGCTGATAGATCACAGTAAAGACATTCTGAAATCTTCCAACCACTCCCTCATTTGAACTGTGTCTCATGCTATCGACTTTCCTAACCATCTCCCTAACATCAGAGTCTCATGAGAGAAAGGCAGTGCCATTCATTCAATCAATCAAAAAATATTGATTGAGTGCTTACTATATGGTGGAAACCAATCTAGTGGCTAGTAATACAATGATGAACAAGATATATGGAGTGTCGATGGAGTTTCCATTCCAGTGTTTGCTGGTAGTGGTGAGTAGGGGAGGTAGGAACAACTAAATAGACAAATGGTCCAGATAATACAGATTACCAATCATCACTATGGCTTGTAGATTAATATATTCCCTACTACAATGTCTAACATGTAGTATTTTCTCAATAATTATCTGCTGGAAACAAATTTCCTCTGAACTTAACACTCTTCGCTTTTTCCAACTGATAACTTCCACTTGAGCTAATGTGCTTTGCCTCAAATGTACATTTTAACAATAATTTTTTGGTTAATGGTGGACCAGAAGGAGACACTGAAACAGAGCATTGGGAAAGCCAGTGGAAAGCTGTTTGAGGCTCAGAAGCTTTGGGTCACTTTTTGGCTTACACTTACTATGTCACCTCCTCTCTTTGAACTCAAGGTCCATTTTTCAAGCAGGTGAAATAATACAGTGTCAGTAATAAGCAAAGAGAATTATAAGCTTCTTTTATGGTAGCTAATTCTGAATTGTTTGCACATCATTCAGGTCATTATTTAATCTCTCTAGCATAAGCTTGCTGAAGATTTGATTCAACTCCATGGACAACTTAGATGAATTATTTGCTTAAATTCTTGCTAAGTAAGATTGTAAAAATAAAACCTTGAGGGACTTTTTGAGGGGATCAGATATTTTATAAGGACTTAAGATTCTTGATAAAGAATATAATTCTTTACAAAATCTCCGTGGGCTCAAATAATAACTGTTTTCTAAGACTTTAACTCAATATAATACTGTACAGTGCTAAAGAGTGGACAGGTGAAATAAATGGTTTCAGAAAGATATACCTCTTTTCCACTCCCTTTGCACCATAATTTGGCTGTTCAATTTTTATAAAAGCAATAATTAGCTATAAAGGATGATATGTAGTAGAATTTAGTATTTGCTTAATTAAAAATTTAAAGATAATACAGCATGAGGATAATTGAAACATAATTCTAATTTTTAGAACGATGACATTGTATTTGTTTATATTGATTAGTTTTACAGTGCTATATAGTTAAGTACACTCTGAATTCTGAGGGAGGAGTGAACAGAAAGTGTATGACGCATGGGGCTGGGAATTAGGTAACATCAGCTCTTCCAATAACAAGCTATGCTGTCTTGGGTGAAAGAACAATTTACTTAACTTCTCTGATTCTCCTTTCCAAAGCTATAAAATATGAGGGTTGGAAAAGATGATACATACTTTTTTTCTAGTTCTAATATTGGATGATCTTTTTGACGCCTGATTTTAATGTTTTAATTGGAGAACTAGGCAAGAACCATTTATTTAATATCCAAGTAAGAATTTCTGATAAATTAAACACAATATGATATTACTCATTGTGCGTCCCATATCAACCGTACTTAAAATATCCTGACCTAATTTAAGCTTTTTCCTCCTCAAATATTATGCATGCAATTTGTCTTCCAGCTATTAAATACCAATTTGTTAGAGACCTCTTATTTTTTAAATTTGTATAAATTAATTATTATTCTCTTAATAAATTATTGGAAAGTAAAGTAATGACTCAGAAATATAAAAACAAGTCTAAAGTATCTATATAAATTCTTTCGTTAGGAATTTCCCCAAATTACACAGGATAAGATTTTTGCCTCTGGCCATGAAGGAGAAACTGATATGGGACCTGTCATTCCACTGTGAACAACTAGCACATTGGGCAAAATCCATGAAATAATTGTGTTCAGACATTGGACCAGAAAGAGACTGTTCGGGCTCTGACCCCTGAGAGAAGGGAACACATGAGGTGTATCCTATGATTGCTTTGGCTTTCCACCTGGAGGCAATTTATGGACCATGGCAAAACAGGAGAAGGCAGGCAGAGCATGGTGTCTTGCTGAGTTGTGAAATGAAAAATTGACAGGATGGACTTAATAGATGATTAGATTCTACAGAAGAAAAGATTGCCAAACTGGAAATGATAGCTATAGAAAACATCTAAAATGCAGCATAGAGAGAAAAAAGAATGAAAAACTTTAAGAGAGCCACAATAATCTGGTAGACAATATTAAGGAATTTAAGTTTGCTAGTGTGTAATTGAAATCCAAGGAGGAGAGGAGCAGAAAAAAAATTAGAAAAAAATAGTTGAAAAATTTTCTATATTTGAAGAAAATTATAAATATACAAGTTTAAGAATTTCAGTGAATCACAAGCAGGATGTACTCCAGAAAACCAAACAAAGACAAATTACATAGAGGAGAAAAAAATGATAGGAATGTCTTCAGACTTTATATCCAAACCAAATGAAGCCAGAAAACAATAACAAGACATTGTTAAAGTGATTATAAAGAAAAAAATTTCAACCTAGAAATCTATATCCTATGATACTATATTTCAAAAATGAAAGCAAAATAAAAACTTTTTCAGACAATCAAAGCTGAGAGAATCCACTTCTGGCAGACCTGCACTATAAAAAATATTAAAGGAAGTTCTTCAGACAGATGGAAAACAATACCAGATGGAAGCATAGATCTATAGAAAAAAATAAAAAGCAACATAAATGGTAAATATTAGGGATCCTTCTTCTTGTTATTTTTTTAAAAATAATTCACTGTTTACTGCAAAAATAATAATATATCATAGAGTTTGTAACATAAGAAGAAGTAAAATATATGACAACAATAACACAAAGGACAGGAGCGGGGAGAGAAACATTTTAACATTGTATGTGAAGTGGCATAATATCTGATAAGTTAAGGATGCAAATGTAAACCCTAGAACATCCACTAAAAGGAAAAAAGGATGTATAGCTAATAAACCAATAGCAGAGATAAATGGAATCATGAAAACGTTCACTTAATCCAAAAGAAGACAGAAAAGAAAAAAAAAGGAATAAAAATAGAAGAGGATAAATGGAAAACAACAGGATTATAGATTGAAATCAACAATATTGATAAGTACATTAACTATATATTGTCTAATCACAGCATTTAAAAGCAGAGGTTATCAGACTGGCTTAAAAAACCATACTATCTATAATAACACCCAATTAAATATGAATCCACAGATGAGTTAAAAGTGAATGAAAGCAAACATGAATCCAAAAAAAAAAAAGAAGAGTAGGAATAGCTATATTAGTGTGAGACCAAGTATTCTCCAAAATAGGGAATCCTAGCCATGATAAAGAGAGAATTTTCCTAATGATTAACAGGTTAAATCATCGTGAAGACCTAACAAATTTCAATGGATCTAATAAATAATAGAGCTTCAAACTATATGATGCAAAAACTGACAGAGCTGAAAGGAGAAATAAAGCTAACATTATATTTAAAGATTTCAAAATCCTCTCTCAGTAAGTGATAAATAAAAAATAGAGAGAAAACCACAAAGAATATAGACTTGAACTATCAACCAACTACTTAACATTTATAGAATATCCCACCCAATGGGAACAAAATACATATTCTGGGCAATTGTATAAGGAATAGTCACCAAGATAGACAGTACACTGGTCCGTAAAACAAGTCCAAATTAATTTAAAAGGCTTGAAATCTTACAGAGTCTGCTTTCTCACTAAAATAGAATTAAATTAGAAATCAGTAATAGAACAATGCATGACAAAACTCTGAATGTTTAGCAGTTAAACAAGACACCATTCTAAAATTAAAAAACACTGTCCACACCAACTGTTGGTGAAGATGTGGAGCAACTAGAACACTCATGCACATAAAATGTAAAGGAGTGTAAAATTGTTCAGCCCACTTTGGAAAACAATTTGACAGTTTCTTTTAAAGTTAAACACGTCTAATAGACAACTCAGTAATTCTACTGAGAATTACTGAGTAATTCTAGGTATTTACTCAAGAAAGTGAACGCATTTGTCTACACAAAATCTTGTACACAAATATACGTAGCAGCTTTATTAATAATAATCCCAAACAAGTGTCTATTTAGAGGTGAATGGATAAACAAATTCTGGTATATCCATATGATAGACTACTATTCAACAACAAAGGAAGGAATGAACTACTGATACATATAAAATCATGAATGAATCTTGAAAATATTATGCTGAGTAAAAAGTACCAGAAACAAGAGAGTATACACTATATGATTTCATTTACATGAAATTCTAGAAAAGGGAAATATGATCAATGCTTGTCTGGAGTTGTGGGTCTTTAGGGACTGAAAATAAAGGGGCATCAGGCAATTTTTTTGAGTGATAGAAATATTCTCTGTCTTTATTGTGATGGTGCTTACACACAAGTGTATATATGTGTCAGAACTAATCAAACTCTCTACTTAAAATGGCTGCCTTTTATTGTATGAGAGAGGTTTATTCTTCAATATATTTGATTAAAAAAAGAGTTAGATTCGAATAACTTCTGTAGGATGTTTCCATGTGTGACCTAAGAAGAACAATTTTGTGACCAAATAGATTGAGGAACTTTCAATTTCATCAAATTCAAAAATTTTTTTCATAAGAATTCTTAGTCCTTAGTAAGCTATTTTTAATTTAAAATCTCCAAGACATTCTTATGTTTTTAGCCATTCCAAGCTTTTAAATGGAGCATATTCCTTGAATAGTTTTTTTATGACCTATATTTGAAAGATACTCCCCTATTTTAACTAGACATTCTGTTAAAGTGGTTTGTAAAGTAATTTTTTTCTTATCATCCCTCAGTTTCACATTTGTGACAGAGAGACTTGTTTTTTTGATTCTGGTCAAGAATTGAAAAGGGATTATTAAGAAGAGATGTTGTAGGTGAATGGACAAATAAACTGTGGTACATCCAGACAATGGAATATTATTCTGTGCTAAAAAGAAATGGGCTATCCGGCTGGCCCAGTGGCATAGCGGTTAAGTTCGCATGCTCCGCTTTGGAGGCCCAGGGCTCACCGATTCGGATCCTGGGTGAAGACCTACTCACCGCCCATCAAGCCATGCTGAGGCGACGTCACACATAGAACAACTAGAAGGACCTACAACAAGGATATGCAGCTATGTACTGGGGCTTTGGGGAGAAAAAAGAAAAAGAAGAAGATTGGCCACAGATGTTAGCTCAGGGCCAATCTTCCTCAAAAAAAAGAAAGAAAGAAAGAAAGAAAGAAATGAGCTATCAAACCATGAAAAGACATGGAGAAAACTTAAGTGCATATTACTAAGTGAAAGAAACCAATCCGAAAAGGCTACATACTGTATAATTCCAACTATATGACATTCTGGAAACGTCAAACTACGGAAACAGTAGAAAGAACAGTAGAAAGCCAGGGGCTAGGTGAGGGAAGGAATGAACAGGTGGAGCATGGAAGATTCTTAGGGCAGTGAAAATACTCTGTATGATACTATAATGATGGATACATGTCATTATACATTTGTCCAAACACACAGAATATACAACACCAAGAGTGAATCCTAAGAAAAACTATGGACTTTGAGTGATTATGATGTGTCAACATAGGTTCATCAGTTGTAACAAATCTACCACTCTGGTGGGGGATATTGATAATGAGGGAAGCTATGCATGTGTGGAGGCAGGCAGTATATGAGAAGTACCTGTACTTTCCTCTTAATTTTGCTGTGAGCCTAAAATTGTTCTAAAAAAATGAAATCGGGAAAAAAAAAGATATGTTGTAAGCATTTAGACAGGGAAGCAACAATTATTATTAGACTTTTGTGAGTTCAACAAGAATAAATCATCCACGGTAGACTCATTTCTTTCTTTGGTGGGTTAGATATAAACGGTGTATGTTTGGATTTCAGCATGATGTCAGAGCCTCGCATGACATCTTTGTGAACAGGTGGAATGGGACGAAGATGATTCAGTATAGAGTAATTCACAGGAGGTCCAAGGGCTAGATTCAAGAGGTCAATGTTTATCTGAATGATGATAGTTGTAGAGGCATAGGACTCTTCCTTCAACCTTGTGTGTGTGGATAGTTTTTCTTAGTTTGTTTTTTACATTTTAAACAAAGCCATGTTGTTTTTTTAAACAAGTTCTTATTTTTTAAAAAACATTTTAAACAATGATGTACCATTCAAACACGATATTTTAAATAACGTCATGCTAATCAGACTTTTATATGGTTCAAAGTTGGGGAGGGTAGGTAAAATATTTGATTCTAGAATTGTTATCCATAAAGAATTCAAGTGACTCAGAAATAATGGATAAACATTTGAAAGAAACAAAGGTAAATAGATAAAGGTAAATTTATACCACTGGTTTCACAACAAAATAATTGTACTAGTGAAATGTGACATAGAAAAGATTTTAAGAATTTTAAGGTGGTTGTAAATGGTATATAGATTAATCATTGACATGTCTTGCCAAAACACCAAAATTAATAATAATAGTTATAGTTTATTGAATGTCTACTAACTGCCAGGCATTGTTAGGAACTTTGCATACATTTATCTGTAAAACTTATATTCATCCTTAATTTTTAAGTTTAATTTTTGCCATTTTATAAATTGAAATTTTAAGCTCAGAGAGGTTAAATAACTTGCTCACACAGCTACTAAGAGCTGTGACTAGATTACTGATCTCAGGTCCTTCTTTCACATGATCCATATATTTTTTTTCTCTTTCTGCCTCATTAGTGTGATCGTAGGACTCACTAAGGGGGAAAAAATAACTAACGTAAAGGATGTAATACGCACATTTTAATCTGAGCTATTCAGAGTCCCATTTGGAGTTTTCCCTTTGATTGAGAACACCACAGTTTAGGAGGAAGATTGGAGCGCTTTTAGAGTACAGGTGATGAGATGAGCAGAGATTTGAATTCATTTTATATGAGGAATAGTCAAGAGAACTAAGGATTTTTGACCTGGACAACTGAGGATTCTGTTGGCCCATGGTAGCTGTCTTCACCATTTGAAGAACTATTACTTGAAAGAGGGATTACGTTTCTCTTTGTGACTCCACAATGTGGAACTAGGGCTAATAAATGAAAGAGTCATGAAGCCAGCTTGGGATAACACAAGTTAGAATTTTCCAACAGAGCTGTCCGAGAGTGTACTGAGATCTCTGTGTGGTGGTGAGCTGACCAGCACTGGAGGTGTTCAAGCAGAGAGTAGTTGATCACTCAGTTGGAGATCAGCGTAGAATCGTTGGCAGTCTCAGCTGACTTTTAAGGTTCCTTTCAATACTTTGAGGCTTTATATTTGTAGAAACATCAGTATATCAAGGAGGTGGAAGCATTTTAGTATGCATTTCTTAAAAAGTAATTTTATGGACTACCTTCATTATGAAACCAGATTAAAACTGAAACAAGCAACAACAACACGCCTGCAAGTTAAAGCAGGCAGGCAATTGTTGGTAAAAACAGAACAGGATTTGTGTATTGTTCCATTCATTGTTCTAAACACTTGCCAAACAATAATTATTTACTTTTGGACAAAGATCTTTGGTGTGTATTTTCAGCATTCTTTAGGGGAGCTGACTGCTGAATGTTTTCATCTCAATCTCCAGTATGAGTGTTTGAGTCTTGGCAAAGGAAGAAGCCAAGGGAACCTTTACTCTATAGAAGGTGAACGTTCTTGGCTGTGATGGAAGTAACCCGGCACTTACATGGGGCTCATTCTTTCCATCTCATACACTGGAAAGACTTCCCAGGAAGAGCTGCCAAGACATCCAAGGTCCATGTGGCCTCTGCAGGCAACACTCAGGACACTTTGTGGAAGATGTGCTTGGCCTTCATGCAGCACTCTCAAAAGATGATATATATTCTATCCCTCTCCCCACCTTCACATCCCCATATCCTCCATTGTCAGTTTTCTTTATTGATCTGTTAAACAGTCACCATCTGTCTAAAAGCATCTTAAACATCTCCTTTTTGCATTTTATACCCTTGTTACTCAAAGTGTGGTCTGTGGACCAGCACCAGCATCAGTATCACTGGGAGCTTGATAGAAATGCAGGTTCTTGGGCCTCATCCAGGCCTACTCAACTAGAATCCATGTTTTAATAAAGTTCCCAAGTGATTTGTATGCACATTAAAATTTAAGAAGCATTATTTTAGATTTCTTGCTCATGATCTTACACATCTTATAAACATACTGTGTGGTTTAGTACTATCTCACATTGGTCTAATTTTACTTGGTAAATGCTTCGGGATGTATTCCCTAGTTTGAGGATGGTGAGCTTTCTGGAACTATTGCCTAAGCTAGAATCTTCAACTAATCCTTTACTCTCAGTTCTCATAACCCCATTGGCCATCAATTATAGAACTTTCAATCCTACGTCCAAATTGTGTCTCTTCCACCTGCCACAAGAGACCTGGATCAGGCTCTATCATTTCAGTCTGGACTATAACTGTAGCCTCTTTGCTTCTGATTTCTCTCTGCTCTCATTCATTCTACAATCTATGGGCAAAGGTAATTTTTATTGAAAGAATCCTTGGCCCGGCGCAGTGTCCTGACTTACTAGTTTACATTCAAATTCTTCTCTAATCATCTCCAATAACCTTTAGCTTCTTCTGTTGCCCCATTCCTACCAAACACCTTAATTCTCACTATAAACTATTACTGGCCATTCATGCATTCCCATTTTCCTGAAAGCTCATCCTCCTGCTTCTTCCTCTTCTTCTTTCTAGACTCATCATGAAAATAAAGCCTCCCCAGAAAGAATGATTGCTTCTTCCTCTGCTATTGTAACATAGTTTGCAAGCACACGTCATCATGTTCCTGTGTTATCTTCTTGTCGTCATACATTGCTAGAGTATGAGTGCCTGCAACGCAGGAATGCGGGAGGCATTATAGTGTTTAATTAAAAAAAATAGGTTCTGGAGTGAAAAGCTATGTCAAATTCCATTTCCTCTATGCTACTGCATGACCTTAGGTAAGTTACCCCCCTAAGCCTCCGTCCTTATATATAATATGGGGTTAAGTACACCTGTCTTGAACGGATTTTGTGAAGATTAGAATAAAATATCAAGGTTTAGTTCACATGATGTTTAGTTCATAGAAATAACTCAACTTTGTTCTCAAAGGAAACAGTGTATCGAGTTGTAATCAAGGCAGGGGCAGCGACTTAACCATGGAAAGTGATATGAATCCGTGTTCTAGAATTAGACGACAAGCATGGGGCTTCATCATAGAAAGAAGAAAGCAGCCTAATAATTAGAACTAAGATACAGGATCAGAGGATTCACAGTGGTATAGCTTAATGCTGAGTTCCCTGGACTGGAGCTTCTGAGGATTGACCCCAGTGACCACAGAGAGAGGGCACAGGTGACGCAGAGTTAGAAAACAAACCATGTCCCTATAAGGTGACCTGTAGTCACCTGTATAAATTGAGGGGTTATGATTTCCATTTCTTTCTACTATCCTTCCTGATGGCATCCAGCATTTTGTGGGTCTTGGCATGTGATCCTCTCTTCATTCCTTCCTTTCTTCTTCGTTCGTTCGTTCGTTCGTTCGTTCCTTCCTTCCTTCCTTCCTTCCTTCCTTCCTTTTTCTTTCTTTCTTCCTTCCTCCTTTCTCCTCCCTGTCTTTCTCTCTCTTTTCTTTTTTTTAATCTTCATTGTTGAAAATGCCAGAAAGATCAAGCAGAGTTAGTTTAGTGACAATGAATATTTGTTCAATATATAGTCAGTTAAAACCAACAGAGAGAGCACACACAGTTGGAGACAATTGCCTGTCATTATCAACACTGACAGATTTGAACTAATACCCTCGAATGGAAAGAGTGGCCTGCCACTTTCCGTGAGTCAAATGCAGTGATCCTGATTGAAGAAGACAGTGTTAAATTGGAGACATAATTCGTATAATAAAAAATCAAACCTTAAATCTTAATTCCTAACATGTGTCCTTAGAAGATCTCATTCTTGGAGTACTTATTTATCATACAACTAATTCTTATTCTTTTTAAAAGGAAGCAGGAAGTTATAAAGAGGTACACTTCTTGGATTCCAGGCTGGGTACCTAGGACACAGACAGGCTTCAGGATTTTAGGGTGGAACAGCAGGGATCGACAGACTTAGACTTTTGATATTTCTGGAGCCTGGTAGCAGACTGAGCCCAATAGCAGGCTGGTCATAGCCATGTACCAGGTTGCTTTAGTAGCTGAGCTGCCACATTTTAATTAGTGCACATTAATTTTTGCTATAAGTGTTAGCAAAATATATAGCGTTTTAGGAAGTCAGCAGATATGGTATAGATTTGAATGCCATTTGTTGCAAGAAAGGAGAGGCAGAGTGTGAGGTCAAGCGGGTGCTAAAGGAAGAGTGGTGTTGACTGGATCCCGTGAGAAGTTGGCCTTGTGAGTATGAGATGAGCAGTAAGGGTGGTGAGCAGTTTTACTCACACAGGAACGTAATGCTGATGGGCAGATGACAACATGAATAAATAATGTGATAACTGTGGATGTTTCCATGTGGATATTTTTATGCTCGAGTAGTGACTGGGTTGTATTTTTTTTGTTTACAGCTCTAATGTTGTTTTGAGTTTTTTGTTTCTTTCAGGTTTGACAAGCAATTCTAGGATATAAATGTGCTGGAAAAAAAAATGGTATAACTACTGCAACAGTGCCGTTAACTACTTTTTATTCCTTTATCAAATTTGTAAGAAGTAAGAGGAAAAGTTTAATTCTTATTATATGGCTACTATATGCCAGGCTGTGCCAAATATTTTGCTGAGATGTAAATCCAGGTAACTTGGCTTTAAATTCTAGGCCTTTCCTTATTATGATACGTATATGCTTAATCTCATCGTCCCTTTAGATGGAAACAGTAAACATAACATTGATATATAGATATATATATGTGTGTATATATATTCTATTTATTTCTATGATTCTTTGATTGCAGGACCCACAATCTCAAGATATCCTGAGACAGACTCGGACCTGGACTCTGCTATTGTCCTCCCTACTGTGTGACCGTAAGCAAATACCCTTAACCCTTCAGTGTCTCAGTTTCCTAATCTGTAAAATTAGGGAATTTGGACCATTTGTTTTCTGTAGCCCTTTCAAGCACTAATCTGTATCTCCACATAAAGCTCATGTTTAAGAACTTCCACTTGAAATTCTATTTCGGTACAAAAGCATAAAATAGAGAAAGTAGAGACTCATGTTGCACTAGTGGAAACTTTTAGGGAGCAGGTTTCCTAGTTGGCTTAATTGGGTTTGAATTAGCTATTGGGTTTGAATTGGGTTGGAGTATCATGTGCTTCACGGAGAATGAGTGGGAATGGGGAAAGACCAGTTAGGAATAGCTACTGCTGAGGCAGTGTTGGATTGTGCTATAGTAGAAAGAATATGGGTTTTGGAATAACAGAGAACTGAATTTGAATCCTGATTTGACCAGTTACTAGTTATATAACCTGAGCATAATTCTGAGTCTCAGTTTCCCCCTCTGTAAATTGGAATTAATTGCGGGACTCTTGTGAGAATGAAATGAGATAATGGGAACTAACCACCTAGCATATGAAGGAGAACATGGTTGGTACTTACTAAGTGCTAATTTCCTCCTCTTCTCTCCTATATGTGTGACACTGGCACAAACTTTGCAAAAGAAAAATCTGAGCCATGTCAGTACAAAGTTCCCCAGATTACACAGGAAGTTCAGAATTGTGGAAAAGAGTCTAGACCAACTCCGTACCCACTTCCTGTTCCAGAACCATACTGTCTCTTTCCCTGGTCTTTTTATTTAATAACAGTCCCTGAGTAATACCTTTTGCACTTTTAAGAAAAGTTTGATGTGTTCAGACATGGAGGCCTGGCCACACACCATGGCTGTTTGCTCTTTCTCCCAACCTCTCTCATGAGGAAGACTTAAGCTGAGCTGTTGCCAGGTGATGAGGTCTCCACATTCCTTCCAGCAGCTGCTATTTATGTATGGTGTCTGGTAGTGTTTTAACACCTGGTTCAATATTTACCTGTGAGGGCTTTACTTTACTCTCTGACCTTATTCACAGAATGGAGCTGTCCAGAAAATGAGACCTTGGGGATTGCTATTAAGTATCCCCAAAGCTGACCACTCAGTATTCACTCATCTTTCCAGAAACATTCTCCCAGGTAGCAGGTTCTGAAATGAAGTCTGCTGTCATCTTTCCTTGGACTCTTGAAGCTGTGCAGCTAGGAACATGATGAATTAATTAAAAGAAGCACATCTCAAATTTGTGGGTAACTGAAAGCTACAAACAAGGCAATGAACTGTTTTGTTTGCCTTCGTTATACCATTTTATGGGTGAAGAGAAGAAATAAAATAAAACTCTCAATTCTTAAACTCGTCTTCAGCTGCAATGTTCACTTGCAAAGTCATATTGGTATAGCACTTAGCAATAAAGTGTTTTCAGATCCATTATTTTTTTCCAGCAACCCCATGTGTCAGCACATGGCTGGTGTAATTTATCCCCATTTAGAGATGGAAAATCAAGGAGTAGAGCAGTTAGATAACTTGTCAAGCCATTCTAGTTCTCTGTGGAATGAAATGGGGAGTAATTAGGCAAAATAAAACATGCCTTGTGCAAAGAAACACATACAACCGCATAACGAGATATTATGGTGGGACTGTTACCATTAACCCATTTTACAGTTGAGGAAACTTGGCTAACAATCACGTCTTGATTTGCCCAATTATATCAATTACTTTGAAGAATGATGGAGAGGATGCATTTTCATGTAGTTAAAATAAAAGATATTGTGGGAGGAAGTATGTCTTGGTGTTGGGATCACGGACCTGGGTTCAGATAGGTCTGTCTTTGAATCCTTGCTCCAATATGGGCAAGTCATTTAACTCTTCTGCTTTTGATCCAAGTTGCTAATAACTCTGTGAGTTCCTAGTCATTCTGTAGTTTCCTGATTTTTAAGATGAGACTGAATAGTTTCTAATTAACACTGTTGTAAGAACTGAAGTCAATAGCGTGCTGGCACATGGTAGAGGTTCAATGCTGGCTCACAGACTGGAGAGATTTTTGTCAGTGTTTACAATTCCAGAAAGGTGCTCACACCATTTTGGTTTGTCTCTATTTTTGGCTGAGCCTCTGGGAGTTGAGGAGAGAGGAACCGGCTTGAAGCAAACCACCCCTGCACGTACAAAGTCCTGGCTTGCTGGCCAGGTCTGCGTCCTGTGTAATTACAATGACATCTCAATATGTTCTCATGTCTCAAGTAGTCTTGCTTGTATCACATTTGCACTTGAAAGTTACAGCTCCGGAACCATAAACGCTGAACGGTTTCCAGGTAACTTGATGCCATGTGGAGCAAAGAGCTCGCCTTCAAAATGCTGCCAGGAAGATTCACTTTTTATAGCACTTTTCATAGGAATTCCTGAGGAGGAGAATTCTCAGGAGAAGAATTTGGCCTCTTGGTTTGAAGCACATCTGGTTCTTTGAGTTGTCAAAGAGTAAGTAGTCCATAACCATCTAGAGAATGAGGTAAATGTGAAATTGAAGATGGACAAAGTAAGGATAAATTTGAATTGCAGACAGCTTTGTTTATCTTTTAAAACATCCTGCTCGTTCATAAATTAGGTTGAGATTCTTTAAATTAATCAAAAATGAAAAACCAGTGGAGTCCCAATGGAGCTATGTTGATATAATTGATTCTCTTTATTCAGGGGCTACTTACTAATTTGTGGACTTTTCAGGACCCTCACTTTCCCCTCTCATACCCAATTGTCTACCTTTTGGTCAATTCTTTGCCTAACACTATCTTCTGCGATGTGTGAGTAGAAAAGGCAAAAGGGACCCAGTAAGTGAACTGTGAGTGTAATATAATACCTTAGTTTCAGCATTAGGTAGGCACTTAGCAAATGTTTGCTAGTTGAAGGACATGTGCTCCTTTTTAGCAGTTCTGGACTAATTGGGCTCTGGAGTTGGCATGAATTTTTTTAATCCATTTTATTCTTACTCTCTATGCAGGTAGCTGTTTGAGCCATCAGAAGTCATAATTAAACATTTTCCTTTGAGCTTCAGGGGTTCTTCATATTTCCATGATAGCCTACAGGTTAGAGAAAATATTCAGATTTGGAATTTTGTGAAAATTCAATTGTAGCCAAACCAGCAAAGATATACAATTATCTTGGAAGAAATTTCTGTCTCCCGTGAACTCTTCAGCAACAGTATTTGTGTGTCCCCCTTTGGCAATTATCACATGCCTTGCATTGTACTGCTTTGTATACAGTCCCATCTTCCCCACTAAACTGCAATGTAGTCACCTCGAGGGTGTGTCTATACTCATCTTTGTAATTTCCAGAGAAATCCAATAAAACTATAACATCAGCCACATTTATAATTTATAATTTTCTAATAGCCAGATTAATTAACAGAGAAACAGATGAAGAGGTTTTAATAATCTATTTACTTAAGCCAATACACCCATATTATTATCATTTTAATATGTTAAATGATATAAGAGATTATTAGAGATATTTTGCATTTTTAAAAATGTGAAGTCTTGGGGCTGGCCTGGTGGCGTGGTGGTTAAGTTTGTGCGCTCCGCTTTGGTGGCCCGGGGTTCATAGCTTTGGATCCCGGGCACGGACCTATGCACTGCTTATCAAGCCATGCTGTGGCAGGCGTCCCACATATAAAGTAGAGGAAGATGGGCATGGATGTTAGCCCAGGGCCAATCTCCCTCAGCAAAAAGAGGAGGATTGGCAACAGATGTTAGCTCAGGGATAATCTTCCTCACCAAAAAAACCCCAAAAAACAAATGAAGTCTTCAACATCTGGAATGTATTTTACACTTGCAGTACATTTCAATTCAGACAAGCCAGATTTTAAGTGCTTAATAGCCACATGTGTCTAGTGGCTACCATATTGGACAACCCCACTTGGGAACACTACACTGTGGGAGGTCATATAGTGCTCTGCTATCAGACTGCAGATCATGTGTGTTCAAATGCCAGCTCTACTGATTGTCTCAGCCTCAACTTCTTCATCTTTGAGAGCGATATTAATAATGAGAATGATACCTGGCATGCGGTATGTTTTCAAAAACACTTGTTAAATAAATCAAAATATTTTTCATAGAGAGTTTGAGGGTTGAATAAGATAATACATTAGCCTAGTGCATGGTACATGGAATCTCTTCAATAAAAATTAGCTATTACAGTTATTAAGATAGTGTCTAGACACTAAAACATACTCAATAGATATTTTCCCCTCATGTCTGCTAGCCAAACTTTTAGCCATCCTTTGTACACATTTCATAGAGGATCTTCTCCATGAAGGCTTTATCCCTTCCAACCAAGTCCATATGAATCTTTTCTTCCTCTATTCTCTCACAGAACTTGATTCATTCTTTTTTAAATTCCTTATCACATTATAATTTGAGTATTTTTGTGTTTTTATTTTCCTGTAGATTATAAGCCCCCACATGCAGGGACTTTGTCTATTTACCTAGGTATACCTCATTATGCAACACACATTAACTGGCACAGAGTAAGTGCTCCGCACATTTTTAATATATAAGAAATGGACAAATCCATTTATTTGTGGCATGAGAAGTTAAGATCTCTTCCGGAAGTAAGCTTGTTAGATCGTTTTTCTGGTCTGAACTGTTGTCAGAAATAGATACGATGTCAGCTTTGAGTTTCCTCTCAAACATTTGTTGAGCTGTTGGAGATTTCCTGAGATATTAAAACTCATAATTGGTTTTAATAGGACAGTTATGGGCCTTGAGGAAGGGAAAAAGCGTTTGTGTATGCTAGGGGATGGAAATTTTGTAAAAAGCCACTGAAACTAATGTAACTGACACGTCTAAACTGAAGATAATATGTTCCTTTTTCATTGTGGGTCACAGCTGTGTAGGGCACCAGCTAATTCATGAAGGGTGTATCATTACCTAGGATTTAAACTTAGGTAAACTCCAAGTCTGCAGCTGCCAATCATGGGACATTCCCAGTATTTGTCAGAGCTGAGCTGTCACATGAGGTCTCCTTCTGTTTCTAGAGTTTGGACCATAGGGACACATCTATTTTGGCCCCAAGAAGTTTTCTCTTTCTGAGGCTAATGTTCATTCCTTAACTGCCATCAGATAATGTGGAGGTGGGGCTGAGTTCAGAATCACTGGTGTTAGGCCAAGCAATTTTATGTAGGTAAGATTGTGTAGAAGATATTAAATTTTGTTTGTTCTTGCTGTCCATTATGCCCACCCTTCACTTCACTTCCATTCTCATCTTCTCATCCTTCTGGTACATTTAAGGAAAGGTAAACAGTTAATTCAATAAACAAGTGTTTACTTATTCCACTGAAGTTGATATCACTGTGATAGGCACTTGGGCCCAGACATGACTAAGAGTGTCCTGTCACGTGTGGCAGGAGAGGTAGACAAACACCCAATTGCAAGAGAGTTCTGTAAGGGCAGTGGTAGAAGTTCGTACAGATTTCTATGGGAATATAGAGTAAGGACAATTAATAGTTGTTATGTATTAGATACATGTTAAAACAGAAAAATCATCTAGCTCTATCTCTGCTTGGCCAGGTGACCATAAGTAGGTGAGTTAACCTATCTAAGCCTTGGTTTCTTCAACTACGAAGTGGAGATAATTAAAATACTTGTGTCTGTGGATGGGGTTGACTGGGACCATATGAAGGATTGCCAAGCAGCAAGAGGACTGGGTACGTAAGCTGACGTGTACAGAGCTCTTGGCACAATGGTGAGGGTTGAATAAGTGTTTGCTGGTGCTATTATTATCTAAACATAAGATGATTCTTTGAAGTCTATTGGTCCCTACATTTTTTTGCAATTGAACAGACTATGACAGAACCTCACTTTATATTTAGATTCAAGGTCTTGTGGTGACAGTATGAAAATTCATAATTTTTTTCAAATCAGGATTTTCTAATTCAATTCAAAGTTGTATGGGAGAGTAATTAAGGGGAACTTGCTTTGTCAGTAATCAGGGTGGGACTTGCTCTGTCAATATGAAGAGACATTATAAAGCCAAAACATTTTAAATCTTGCGATATTAGTGAAAGAATAGTTGGATAGATCAATGAATAGAATAGACAATTTACAGGAAACTTTAGTTTATACAACAACTTTATATATGATAAAGGAGGCATCACAAAGTAATAAAAAAAGAATGGACTATGTATTAAATTGTGTTGGAAAATTTGCTATTTTGATAAAAAAATTGACATACGCCCTTTTTCAAAGCCTAAAGAGGCAATCCCTGTAGATTAAGATTTAAATATTAAATACATGCACACATATAACACACATGACCAAATATTCTTTGTTTAGAGAGATGACTTCCCATCGCCCTTAGACCAAATTCTAAAATTTTTAATACGGCTTGAGATTCTCTCTGGTCTCTACCTAGTTCTCTGTTCTTATCTAGAATCACTCTCCAGCCTCCCTCTATGTTCTGTCTCTAGGGGACTTCTCTCAGTTCCTTGAGTACGCTGTGCTCTGCCCTACCTGCTGGACTTGACTTTGTTATTACGATGTCTGGATGGTCTATTTCTCCTCTCCACACTCACTCCCATTCCCCAGCTCCTAAACCTTACTTATTAAGTCAGTGTAACCTTCACTTCTTATACTTCATATGATGTTAAACACCTTTTTTGATATGATTGCACAGCACTCTGAACTTTTCCTTTCGTAACACCCTCACACATGTAACTACAAGTTAGTGTCTGTCTCCTCACTGCACTACAGCTTACGTGAGAGCAGAGCCATGTCTGTCTGCCTTACTGCTGTCACCCTAGTATCTAACCAGTGCTTGACACACATGGGACACTCAGAAACTATTAGACCAAGTGAAGAAACCAAGGAAAATAGAGATTTGATTAGATAAAAATTAAAACAAAAACATCTTTTGTGCTGTTATAAATCATTATAGAAGATAAACGATTTAAAAATTGTGGAATCAAGACTTTTCCACTTTTTTTCTCTACTCATAAATCACCCCCTGAACAAGAATAACTAAAGGCAAAACACAAACACCATCTTTAATGAAACTCTATGACAAATGGAAGAATGCTAAGTGAATCCATGGCACAGAGGAAAATTAAAGTTCAATGGCTACAAACTGCGGCACTAATGCAGAACACTCTGATTTATCCCACATACTTCAGTATGGCCCTGGAATTGGAGGCACCAAGCACAAGTTAAGGATAAAGTGTTTGTGTGTGTGGAGGGGTGGGGGGTAGGGGTGGACTGGCTGGAAACAAGATTTGCTTGAAAGTCTTTTTAAGGAACAATTAGATCCCTAGATGGTCACTCCCTAACCAGAATAAGCAAGTGACTCTGGTAGAATGGAACCAGAGAGGCTGGAGGGAATGGCAGACACTGAGAAATGGAGAGCTGAGGCCTGGGACAGTAAACAGATGGACTAAGTGCAAATCCTCTTGTTGAACAGTGCCCAGTTCCAGAGCTTAGCAGCCCGGCTGATACTTCTCCAGAAAGAATTGAAAGGAACTTTCCCTGGAAAACTGACACCACCACAGGGAAAAGACTAGCAGATACTAACTTTGGCCATCCCCATTGAGAAGGGCAGCTGGTGACCAGATCACTTCACACTGACACACATTGGTAGACAGGCCCTTCTTCACCCCCACCCCTAGAACCTCCAGTCAGCATATTCCTGTTCCCCTCGGCAAAACATAGACTGACAAAGGTCATTAGCATTTGAAGAAGCATGTAACATGAAACAAGGAGATTAAGATAGTGAATAAATAAATTGATAGATGGATGGATAGATAGATAGATAATGAGAGAGAGATCCGAAGTAACAGAAAATGCAAGGAAGAATAAAATATTAAAAATCAAATAAAAATGACCATTAATATCTTTGAAGTCATGAAAATATATTGCATTCATGGAACAGAAACAATACTGTTAAAAAAGACCATTTAGCAAACAGAAAAGGACTCCTAAAAATTAAAATTTCTGTTTTAAATTAACATTTTAAATTAAAATGAAGGACCATTCATTTACTCAGGAAACACATATGGAGTGCTTATTATGTGCCAGGGGCTGGTCTGCCTAGATGAAATGGAAGGCCTTGCCCTCTGGTAGCTTACATTGCAACTGGCAAAGACAGATGATAAGCAAATATATATACAAGTAAAACATAGAGGCTATCAGCTGGAAGATAAATGCTTCGAACAAGTAAGACAGGAAAGGGAGAGAGCATTGGGGGTGAGGGGTTGCTTTTTCATAAAGGGTGTTCAGGGAAGTCCTCAGTGCTCAGGGGCCATTTGTGCAAAGATCTGAAGTAACTCAGTTGGAGAGTCGTGTGGATATTTGAGGGGAGAACATTTCAGGCAGAAGGAAAAGCCAGAGCAAAGGCCCTGAGGTGAGATCATGCTTGGATTGCTTGGCAAGGAGGCTGGTGGAGATGGAAGTGATGGGGCCTTTGGGACCTCAGAGGTGACATAGGCCAGATCATGTAAAGTGCACTTGTCAGATCCAATGGCCCATACCATAGCAAATGTTTTGTAATGCCTCTTATACTTTTCGGAAACTAAATTAATAGACAATATGACCTACTTGTACATATAATTTCAAAAAAGTCCTATAATTCTCTAATAGTAAAATGAGTGAGAAATTTCTAAAACTGTATGTAAACCCTGGTGTACGATTATACCAGAAGATATAATGAAGTCGTCAAATGCTTCACCTTTAGTCAGACTCACTGTAAACATGACATAAAAATGTAGATCGATACAGATATAATGGTGACTCAAATATCATGAGTGACATTGTCACTGATGACATGACTCTGTGAAAATTCTTGATCAAGTTCCAAACAAAGTGATGTATAATGTCCGGAGATGACACCAGAAAGTCATGCAGGAGGCAGGGAGATTCTTCCCTGTGTGAGTGGTTCATGCACTGTAGAACATCTAGCAGCCTAGCCCTGCTCACTACACACAGGAGAGTGCCACTCATTGTGACAACAAAAACCCCCTGGAGAATTTGACAGAAGGCCCCCTTCATCGTGTTACCACCCCCATTGAGAAACACTGACTGCATGCCTTGAAAGTCATTTTAAGGGTTTTTGGCATTTACTAGGGAGTGATAACGAAAGCCACTGAAAGATTTTCATCAGAGGAATAATGTGATCTGACATGTTTTAAAAGAAGATCTGTGTTGTAAATAGGCTATAGTGAGGAAAGGCAGAAACAGAAGTTTTGTTAGGAGGCTCTGCCATCAGCCAGGGTGGCTGTAGCTCAGGGTGTTGGAGAAGTGGCTGGATTCTGGATATATTTTTTTATGCAGACGTAGCAAGATTTACTGATGAATTACATGTGAAAATGATAAATAAAAAGGGACCAGTCAAGAATGGCAAAATTAAGCATTAGGCTTCTCTGAGGCAGTGTTCTAACACATTGTCCATGATTTTTTTCTAAGGCTTTATTGGTATGAAGGCCAATCCAAAGTTGTCAGGTTTTGCAGAGACATGCCATTTGTTTGTCACTGGTCTGCTAAGTTGTAAGCCCTTCATTTTTGCTTTTTACTTGTCACCCAGAGCCACCAATAGAGACCAGAGCTATGAATATACTATTAGAATGAGTACTCATCTAGAGTTCCCTTAACGAAGGTGTACACATGGTCCAATACTGCAAATCTCATTAACCTGAGCAACATAACGTCATTCCACTACCTGATCATCTTACCACTGCACAGCTGGTAAAGTGGGAAAGAGGTGAAATGAGTTTTCTAGCCCCTGAGGGAACAAGGTCAAAGCAACACAAAACCTCGGCTTTTCGTGGACAATATCCTTCAAGTCTAGAGGCTAATCACTAAAAACAAAAATCAAATTAAAAAATTAAGGCAAGCTATTGTAGGTTAGTTAGTGTTTCTAAAACTCTTACATATTACAGCAGTGAAGATCCAGCTTGTCCCTGTGGCTAGAAGAAAGAATCAAGGAGTGAAGCTAAAAATGACTTTCAGTGGGTAGTAAACTCCTTTCAAATCATAGGTTTTGTCTATAAAATTCATGTGAATTTTGCATTCTACTCTACATTATTTTTATGCTTTCTTAAAATGGAAAAGTAATATTTTAAATTATTTGCTATTAAGTAAAATTGATATGTTATTTTTGTCTTGTGGCTTCCTATTCCTGTACTCCTATGTATGCTACAAGGGTAACCAAAGGGCATTGGTGTTAGATTGGATCAAAAAGATGACACAGACAAGTGGAGTAATTGAGGCGAGTCCACTGAAGGCATTATTTTAAACGGGCACAGGCTGAGTTAAGGAAAACCGACAGAGAATAGGGAGTCACTGTAGTGGGTTGAAGGGTAACCTACCCAAAATATATTTCCATGTCCTAATCCCCAGAACTGTGGATACTGCCTTATATAGCAGAAGAGTGAATATTACCTTATAAAGTACCAGATGTGATGATTTTAAGGATATCCAGATGATGAGATTATCTGGGATTATTCAGGTGGGCCCTAAATGCCTTGAAAAGTGTCCTTGTAAGAAAGAGACAAAGGGAGATAACACAGACAGAAGAGGAGGAGACAATGGGAAGATGGAGGCAGAGAGTGGAGTAATGAGCCCTTAAGCCAAGGAAGGTAGACAGCCACCAAGAGCTGAAAAAGGCAAAGAACAGATTTTCCCCTTGAGCCTCTGGAGTGTAACCCTGCTGACACTTTGATTTCAGACTCTGGCCTCTGAAACTGTGAGGGAATAAATTTCTGTTGTTTTAAGTCACCCAATTTTGTGGCAATATTGAGGCAGCCACAAGAAAGTAACATAGAAAGGCACATTTGTGCTAGCAGTCCTGGGAGCCATTAGCACCACTAGGCCTGAAGCGTCAGGGGAAGGAGTGGCTACCAGCACTGGGAGAGAAATGTAGCTGCAGCTCTAGCTGTTGCCCTAGAGAGAGCCTCTTGATAAATGAAGTGGCCTTTGGTGGAGGAATGTTCCCAAAAGGAAGGGAGCTGGAGGTTTAAATACCCTGGCCTCTGCCTCCCTCCAACTTTCGATTTTTTTCCATGACTCTCATTGAATCCAGTGGGAAGCTGGCATCAGGGGAGCCTGGTTAATGCAATCCATAGAATTCAGCCCCCCTGGAGAGGGCAGAGTGGAGCAGGATGAACAAGGGCGAATAGAGAATACCCCGCATAATATTTGTCCTCCAGTTTGGTCACTTAAGGATGATGAAAAGATTATTGGCTTAAGAGTCAGGAGACTTGGATTCTAGTCTTCCCGACAGTAGCTGTCTGTGTACTTAGTTATCTCTGGGTTTCATTTTCCAATCTATTAAAAAAAGACATTTGTTTTAAAACTTTACAAGTTGGAGACGTCTAAGGGGTCATTAACCGCTGAGGCCTAGAAGGAGAAAGAGACTTACGTATGCCACATGAGTGACCAGGTCAAGGCAGGAACACCTCTCACATGTTTGAGTGCTTAGGACAGTTTTCTAGGCTTTGTGGAAGAACCTATTGTTGTACACTGAGAGAAGTGGAAAGTGATATACAAGTATGAGGTGAATGAAAGAAAATTCCCTTGTGCGAGGGGCCTCTCCTTTTCTGAGAGTTAATGTATGACTTTGTTTCTGTGTCATTGCACATGCTGTTCCCCATGCCTTCTGCCGCTGTCCTCTACCCAACCTTACCTCAGGCCTTTGGAAGAATCAATTCAAATGTCTGTTCCTCAAGGATGGCTTTCCTGACCAATCAAAGTAGACAATCTTAACATTCTTTGGGCCACCTATGCACTTTGTACGTTTCTCTGTGATTTTATGTGTCACACTGTATTTCAGTTATTACACTACATGTGTGACTCCGCCATTTGACAGTAAGCCCCTGGAGGGCGAGGAAAGTATTATATTTCTCTTTATCTTCAATTCTTAACACAGTATCTGGCACCTAGTGGATCTTTAGTATTACTTATTAAATGAATGAATGAAATAACAAAGAAATGCCTGGAATTTTGCAAGGGGATGCCTTCCTCAGAATCTAGATGTACTCAACGATTTGTACTATGTGCCTAGATTCACCCTAGGATTTGAAAATAGGTCAGTCAAAACATAGTAATCTGGGCTGACTCCTTGAAAGTCCCAATGTTTTCCAGACACCAAAGTGTTCCTACAGCATCCTGGACAAACATCAGTCTAGAATATTCCACAGTGCATGAAATTATCTCTTTGTGTAAGTGTGCCCTACTATCTTGGCAGCCCCTGAGGATGGACACTATGTCTTGTTATATTCCTAGCACATATCACAATGTCTGACAAGGAATAGATAGTCAATTAAGGTTTATTAAAATTAACTGAATGTCTACAGAATTGAAATTAATTTTATCATATCTCTGACAGTTGTCACAGCATATAAGAAGTGGCTGGATGGATTTTTATCATTTTTTGATGGCATATTTCGAATTGTATGGTGTAAATTAAAAAAAAAATGTGTAGCATATGCAAGATTTATTTTTGGAGGAGTCCTGAGGAACAACTCAAAGAGCCATTCCCTGGAGTGGCTGAGACTGAGAAACAATGAAGAGCCCATGGGAAGTTGGACCCAGAGAGACACGGCATATGTGTGAGAAAACATATGGTGCTTTCAAACAGAGCCTCAAAGCGAAAGTCACTGGGGTGGGTGCTTTAAATAGTCAGCATTGATTTGTGTCGAGGCTGCTTCTGAATTGGGCATCTCTGTGTTGCCTGCTCCAGGGTGACTAGCAGCAGCGATTTTTAATTTAACTACAGGTAATGATTCTCTCCAGCAACAGGAGACAGCCAGCTAATCTTTATGAGGGCAAGTGCTTTACAAGGACCTTCTTATACGTTAGTCCATTTGCTCCTCCCAATAACTCTGTGAGGAAGATATTTTATCCTCAATTTATAGGAGAAAGATGACGCTCAGAAAGTTTAAGTGACTTGCCCAAATTCACAGGACTAACAAGTAGTCAGCTGGAATGCACACCACCATTTCCTGATGACAAAGATAAAGATTATTTCACTAAATTACACTCCCTCCCCCAATAAAATTTGCCGAAGAATGTCAGTCTTCCGATGGATTCAGTGCTCTGATGGATCAGGGTCTTCCCTCTCCCTCGCATTGATGGGTACAAATGTTAATGGAAAGAAGCCTGGGTGACCCAGGGCTTAATCTCCTGCCTGACTGCTCTGAGATTTCTGATGTAGCCCTTTGTTTCTTATCAAATTTTTAATTTTGTCTTATGATGGGGACTAAAGACACAGAATTCAGAGAGAACATTCCAGGAGGAAGCTCAAAGAGAAGTTTTTCCGAATGTGGCTGAGTCCTTAAAAAATTTTCCCTGACTGTATCTGTGTTAGACAAGACAACAAACAGGAACTAGAGTGAAGTGGGGGAGACTCAGATGTTTAATGGCAGGTGATGGAAATAATGGGGACCTATTGCATGCTGTCGGGCAATGTCTCTTCTACCCTCAGCTTCTTGCCAGGATTAGGCATTTATCAATTGCTTCCTGGTTCTGATCCCTCTGACAAGGCGACGGTCTGTCATTCAATTTCATTTGCTACCAATTCCCTTCCCCCTGCCCTCCTTCCTGCCAAGTACATTTGGAGTGACATTGAGTGATTCTAGATGGTAATTTTCCATTGATCCATTGGGCGATGTGGTTGAAGGACGAATGAGGTGGCAGGCAAAGGTAATTAGCAAGTAGAGTCTAGGAGGAATTTTGCTCTGTTTAGGTCTCTGCAAGTGAATTAACTAAGAATTTGGCTACCTCTAACTCTTAGGTGGCTTGGGTGATCTCTGTTATCTGGCTTAGCTCCTTTTAGGAACAAAGTGGGATGACTGTTGACACTGCAGTGTAAGTGTCATGCTAAAAATTCAGAGAAACAGTGCGTGTGACTCTAAGAGGAGCAGAGAAGTGCCATATAGTGGAATAAAAATGGCCTGTTGACCCTGTGCCTTCATGGCGTTAGCTGGTGGCTATCAGCTTGGGCTTCAAAGACAGAGAACAGAATTCAAATCTCTACATTCCCATTTTATAGCTGTATGACTTTGGAAAATTACTTATCTTTATGAGCAAAGTAATAGTACTTGCAGAGTAAAGTTGTAAGTATTAAATGCTTTACGATGTGGCAATGCTTAGTTAGCATTTACAAGTGCTCATTAATACTACCTTTTAACATACTACAGTCCCAACACTGGCTGCACGTTAGAAGTATCTGAGGGGCTTTTACAAATCCCAATACCCAAACCACACCCCAAATCAATCAAATCCTGATTCTCTGATGTTGGGTATGAGTTAATTTTTAAAATCTCCCTCGGTGATTTATTGTGTGGCCAAAGATGAGAACTTCTGTTAAAATATATTATTAGCCCATAAAATTTCATCTTGTGCAGATTCTATATGGATAAAAATGAATGAGGGAATGAAGTTAAATTCTGTTTAAGACCAATCATATGCCTGATGCTTTACACAATATTCCCATCTTACAGGTGAGCAAACTGAGGGGCTCAGGGGTTAAAGTAGTATATGATGGGGCTGGAATTCTGATGCAGGGACCCTAAATTTCAATCAATGCAGTTTCCGCTACACTTGGGCCCCATACTTTCTAGGCTAGCCTTGCGGCTTGGTGCTTGGATTTAGTTCAAAATCTACTCTTCCTGTTAACTTCTGGAATAAGCCCTGCAGGAAGCAACCAGGGATACATTATATTTCTTGCTCTTTCCCCATTATCACAGCTTTCAGGAGATTACAGCTGATAGTGGGTGGTTATCCAACTGAGCAGAGGCCTGGGAGTCACATGTGTGTAAAGATTTTGTTCCTACTATTTATTACCCAGGTGGTCTCAGGCAAGTCACATACCCTCTCTGTGCCTTCCACTCCTCATCTGTAAAAAGGTGATAGACTATATTCATACAAACACCTGCATACAGATGTTTATTCAAAATTGCCAAAACTTGGAAGCAACCAAGATGTCCTTCAGTAGGTGAATGGATAAATAAATGGTGGTACATCTAGACAATGGAATATTATTCTGCACTAAAAAGAAATGAGCTATCAAACCATGTAAAGACATGGAGGAAACTCAAATGCATATTACTAAGCAAAAGAACTAATATGAAAAGGTTAAATACTGTATGATTCCAACTATATAATATTCTGGAAAAGGCAAAACTGTGGAGACAGTAAAAAGATCAGTGATTACCAGGAGTTGGGAGGGGGAGGAATGAATAGGTGGAGCACAGAGGATTTTTAGGGCAGTGAAACTACTTTATATGATACTATAAATGTGGGTACATGTCGTTATACATTTGTCCAAATCCACAGAATGTATAACACCAAGAGTGAACCCTAAAGTAAACTATAGACGCTGGATGATAATGATGTGTCAATGTAGGCTCATCAATTATAAGAAATGTACCACTCTGGTGGGGGATAGTGATAATGGGGGAGGCTATGCATGTGTAGGGGCAGAGAGTATATAGGAAATCTCTACATGTTCTGCTCAATATTGTTGTGAACCCGAAACTATTCTAAAAAATAAAGTCTTTTAAAGAAAAAAGGCTATAGATTTGAAAATTATGATTATTTCTTTCTTATTTTTTAAAGGTGAAATTAGTGAAGTGGGTTGAAACCACATGCAGGACTCATAGCCCCTCTCACATCTTCCCCAAACAAATTCAAGGTGAGCCAAACACAAACCAAGGAGGGCACTGAAAGTCGAAGTCTTCTCTGATCATCATGGGCTAGGTTAGGTCGCCAAGGCCACAAAATAAAAAGTTTATTGATGAGAAAGAAGAGCAGTGGCCAGTGTTGGAGGCTTGCAATTCCTCCACCACAGAACTTTCCAACCAATGACCTAGAACAGTTACAGGTATGGAAAGACATTTACTTCCTCTGTCCTTGATACTGCGAAGAAGTAAAGCTTCAGGTGGTCCCAGCCATAGGTCATTCCCTCTGACCCACAGAGCCTAGGCCATACTCCAGGGTCTTGGTATATGATCACTATCTTTGTGGATCAAGATAGGAAGAAGATATGATAAGCACCGTTTGTATCTTTCTTGTCCCCTCACTCACCTGCACTGAAGTCTGTCCTGGTTGCCAGGCACTAGGGACATTCTGCAAAGAATACTTACCACAGCACTCTGTTGTCTGATGTAGCCACAGGATCCTGGCAAGCTGAGATGACTTAGCAGTGGCCTTGGGAGCCACAGAGGGTTCATTAAGGGCTGAGATGCTTTGCATGGTGCTGATCCTGGAGATCCTGTGCCAGGTGATAACAGCATTGCCAAGGTAGCTTAGTCCAGGCCCAGATCCCCAAAGAATGCTGTGGAAGATGGTGGCTTTTAGAGTCATGGGGGGACGGTAGGTTTGTGCTTAAAACTTTTTGTTATTGTGCAAGGAGAGATAAAGAGCTGGCCACTGGAGTCTCTGCCCCTCTAAAGGAAAAAACATCAAATTTTTGATAGGTTTAGCCACCTTAAAAGAGAATTTGGAGACCTTGAAACTGTACTAGAAGTTAGACTGAGAATGAACTATTAGTTCTAACAAACATGAAGACCATTAATAATGAGCTTAAATTCTGTACTTCTTTACTTTATCCTAAAATAAATTCTATACTTCTTTACTTTGTCTTAAAATGCATGGAAATAAGAGAAATATAAATGTTTACAAGTTTGGCTGGTGACTGACATTATAGCTAAGACACAGCCCTCAGAAGATTCAACAAAGCAAAACCAACATCAAGCATTTGCAGCCAAAATATCCCTTAAAACTCATAAGAAAAATGGAGAACTGATTTGGAAAGCATTAACAGAGGCCACGGAAGAAATTTTCAGTCTTCAGAGAAGCATACAGGTGCTTTCACAAGAATCTGAAAAACGGAAAGAGTGGGCAAATTTGTTAAAGAGGGAAAAGAAGATTCAGAAAACCCTAAACTGCCTATGAGCAAGTTCCTAATAATAAAGAAAGTCAGATCAAGCCTCTGGGTGAAGCTTGCAAAAGATGAGCAACTGGGCTGCTGTTCTTGGGGTATACAACATGAGTCATGAGAACTTGCAATTGGATATATGAAGGCATCTAATGGAAATCTCTTGCTGGATAAATCCAGGGGAGTTTTGAACATGGTGCAGTTATGTACTTACTTACAACATCCCAGATAAAAAGAAATCAAATACACAAGAAATTAACTGGAGTAGCTAAAATAATCAATCTACTGAAACATCATATGGAAAGTCTACAAATCAAGAAACGTTGGCTTTAGTTAGAAAACACCCAGTTAGAAAGAGAGAGGTAAAAGCTCCATCAGAAACATCAAGTTCTACTGCATTAAGAAAAACAAATTTGTATTTCATATTCAATTTACAGAGAATTTACCCTGTAAAGAGGAGAATCTTTCCAAGAGAGATGAAAACACCAGCAAATGCATGTGAAGACCTGCACACTTGTAAAATTCCACCAGAAGTTATTTCAGAAAAATTCATAATAATCACTGGCTATTATTAAATCCGTCTTATGTCTCAGGAGAGAAAAGGTCATGATATTGGGATGAGAGCTGTCAGCTGAGAAACCTTGGGAACATATCCAAAGAAAATGCGTACATCACTCAAAAATTGATCAAAGAAGAACATAAAAGTGCTGAAAAGTATCCTTCCATTCTTGACGTTATAAATGGCACATTTGGCAGAGGCCTGAGAGCACTACCAGGAATCCTCCAGATGACCAGATCTCCAAAGAAGAAGGAGCATCAGGCTGTGATGGCATGGGCATGAAGGGCCCACTGTTGATAAGCTGCCATTCCCTGGAGTCCCTCCAGTCTGACCAGCTCCATCCTGAGTCAGCAGGTCCTCCACAAGAGCAAGGCAGAGGTTGTCTTGGTGCTTCTCATGTAGACAGAAACTCCGTATCTTCTTTGATTCAACCCTCTCACAGGATAGGGGAACAGCTGGCATAGGCTCTGGTCCTCCACAATGTCATCCAGTCAGAGGTCAGATGTTGAAGAGGGTTCCAGAAGGACTGTCCCAAGAAGAGAATACCCCATCCTTCCCCCTATTCTGGAAAGCAAGGATAAAACTCCCCAAGAGTCCTTTCTACCAAGGGTTTTCCTTGGCCCAGTGCTATTCTTCACTAGCAATAAGGAATGTCTCAACACCAATCACTAGATTTGATCCTCTGTTCACACAACTTGTAAACACAAGTGGATCACATCCGAGTTGGTCTGCCTTTCACTGAATTTACTTTGAAGATCCAGAACAACAGCAAAACATTTTTGTCACTCTCTACCAGATAATCTTTTGTCTTTTGCAGTATTATTCTATTAAAGGACTATACAGTGACTCAATTTGAAACATGATAAGTTATAATTGTTAGTATAATATATTAGATCTGTAGAATATAGGAATCTTATAGGTTAACTGATTTCATTTTATTCAATTCACAGACTGTATAATTAGAGTATTTTTGTTGTCATTAACTAAAATAAGCCAGACACACAGTATATTGGTTCTTGTTTAAAAAGTTCCCCCATAAGATCAGCTGTAGTAAGAGTTTTATGTGAAAAGTTTCACCAGTGGAAGCATTTCAAACTCAAGATTTCTTTCTATATAGCAAGGGCTCATTACCCTCTGGTTATAGGATTAAAATTATTTACCGTTATAAAATTTGATGAACAAAAAAAGACAAAAATCTTTAAAAAAAAAGAGAATAGACCTTCATTTCTGAAGTTACTTTTGCTTCTTATTGGTGGTATATATAAAAAGTTAATTATCCAGTATTACTGAGTTATTGTGGAAATCAGTAGATTGAAAGCACATTGTAGAATGCTACTCTACTATCTGTTTTTATAATGATCTAGCCCTACTTTGTAGTTACTGGTGAAAATGCAGCCCAGAGAAGTGTTAACTTGCCTAGCAAGATAGTAGGTTCATGCCAGGGGTGGAAACATCCCAGATTTCCTGAATCCCAGTATTGTTTTTTTCTGTCTAAATGATATTCTCTACTCTCCATCCATCAAGGTGCCTACTAATCAGGAAATGTCCTGTGCTTAATATCATTGTTAGCAACTAGAAAATTAACTCAACTCACAGTGGACGTACACGTTTCTACAACTGGAGATTCAGCATCAATTGCTGTATTGAGGGCTTGTAGAGTACCAGCCTGTCAGATCACCTGAATCATTCTATTATACTTACAAATTACTGTAGTCATTTTATCATTTGGTTTATATGGGGGTTATATAGTTAATATTTGATTTGGGTTGGGAAGCAAATCTTTAAACGCTTCTTTCTACCCAAGCTTAGAACTTTGAATGATACTTGAGATCTGAATTGGAAGGCTTGTAGAATATTTAATTTTAGGATTTAGGAACTTATAATAAAGTCATTTTATTTTTTCAATTTAATGTGTCTGCAAGGTCAATGATTGTTACTGAGCACTGCAATTTCCGATAATCCCCACAGTTTGGCAGAGAATTCATTCCAGGGTGCATACCCATGCATACCTTCAGAAGGAAATAGCCTGGCATAGATTTCTGTATGTGTGATGTGTGCCCAGGGACCTGAATTATTTCAGTGCGTGTATGGAGGCTGAATGGCTATTATACTTAGGATTATACAGGGTCACTGTTCACCAAACATATTGCAATGTATCAAAAATAACAGGGGCTTTGTGCTGGAGTGCAGTGGGGGCTCTATCTGGGAAAGTCATATGAGGGAACCTGAAAAGATTGGTAACAGAATGAGATTCTGTTTTGGCAAATGCAACTTTTAATACATATTGGGCAAAATAATGTGAAATACAGATATTAAATGGGTTAAAAAAAACCTGGAAAGCACTGAATGTGAAAAAGATGTTGGAGTCTTGCTAGCAGATGATAAATTAGATTTGGACTTACAATGGGCAAGCAAAGTAAGCTCATGCTATTTTTGGCTGTGGAGACTAAGTCAAGTACCACATTATTTAAGATATAAATCTAGTATTTAAAAAAAAAACGATTATTCTTATCCTCCTATTCCCTCTTCCCCAATTTATGCAGCCCACATACTCTAGATTGTTCTGTAGCATTGGAAAGGTTGCTAGTTTGGTGGGAGACAGGTCTGCAAAGTGTGGGGTTTTATTTCTGGGACACCTGATTCCACAGCTACATATATTCTTTAATGAGATAGAAACAGAAATGAAAGAAAAGAGAGCAAATCTGTCTTTTCTGGAGTAAGTAATTTCCACTTCCCTACTAATTAGATGTGAAGAAATAACCTTGTTCTGGGTAAGAAAAGACCAATTTCTGTAGGAGAAAACTCAGCATGAGCCCACCAGCATTGTACATACATCTGAATGCCAGTTGGCAGTTAAAGTAGATTTAGGATTTTGTGTGTGTGGCCAAGACCCAAGGGTCTGAAAATGATTGATTGAGTGCTCTTGCCTGTCTAAAGGAATTAATGATTGGATTTAAAAAGTTGAGAGCCCAAATTCTGATTTGACTCAAAAAATCCAAGTAATTCATTTGTCAGCTGTACCCTGACATCCATAGACTGTTTTTGATAATGGATTACCTATAAATGATTCCTTATTAGGCCTTTTCTAGTAGATATATGAGCAATAATAAATTTCTGGAGAAATTGTTCTCCAGAGTCTGAAGGACTGACTGATATATCTAAGCATAAGAATTCAGAGCAAAGTTTCCATAACAGAGTATAAGATGATGAAGCAGTTACACACTGAATCTATCCAAGGATTTCTATTTATTCAAGAACAGTGACCACAGAGATCAAGTTTTAGATGATTAAAAAAAATAGATCCCCAGAAAAGTATGCAGTAAAATAACTTTTATTCCCCCTTCCCTACTGTATTTAATGGCATACTTACCTTGTATTCATTTATCCTTCCATTTGTTGAGTGTCTTTCCCATAAGCTATGTTGCACTAGACACTATTGTGAATATAGAAAAGTATGGTTTTTATACTCTGGAAGAAAAAAGAAAGAGTGATAAAATGAGTTACTGGCCAGTGGAAATTGCTGATGTTTATTAACATTCTGACCTTAGCAAGTTATTTAATCTCTCCAAGATTCAGTTTCTTCATCTATAAATGGAATAGTGTCTGCCAAATAATATTTTTACTATAATTAGTTTTATAATGTGTCTATATGCCCAAACAGTGCCTGATACCTAGTAAGCACTTATTAAATTTCAATGCTTTTCTCTCTCTTAAATGACCATATGTGACAGTATGTGGTAATTGTTGAAAGTGCTCAGAAGGGAAAGGTATGTGTGTAACGAAGTAGTGAGAAAAGATTTTGATAAAGATATGAAACTTTAAGAAAATGAGCTCAACATTAATACACTTTTTCAATAGATCTTTACAACAAGCAAGGTCCCCCACGACTAGACACTGACACTTTCTCCCATAGATAAGCCAATGCAGCTTTGCAGAGGAAAAAGGCAAGTGTGGAGAGTGTAGTGTAGAGACTAAAGGCCTGAGCTTTGGCATCAGAAAGAACTGGGTTCTTTTCTGGCTCCATCAATTACTTGCTGTGTGATCTTAGGAAAGTCCCATAAACTCTCTGAGCATCAGTTACCTGATGGGGCAATGGTACCTACCTCAAAGGGAGACTGTGAGGAGTAAAGCAATTAATTATATGTACGGTGCTCATTCAGTGTATAAGCATTAGTGCATGTTAACATCTTTGAACTCAGAATGCACCTTACAATCAATGGCATGTCCAGCTCTACTAGCTGGAGTATCCTAGAAAACAGAGTCTGAGGCCAAGATTATATACTGATGCTTTTTTGGGGAAGGGGGTAAGGCGAGGGTGAGAGGTGGAGATTGCAGTCCCAAAGAGTGATAGAAAAAGGGAAGTGTGTCAGGAAAGGAGAGGAGCAAAATCAGAAACGGGGGATGCATTACCACCGTAGCTACAGCTTCATGAGAGACCCAGCCAGTTCTAGGTCAGAAAGGACATGTCTGGAAAAGCCATATGGAACCACTGTGTCTCAGAAAATTTTGATGTTTGTGCGGGAATGGTAAACAATTTCCTTCCCCTCTCCTGTCTCCCATTGGTTGAAGTCTGGTTTAATTCCCCCCATTTCTGGGTGTGTTATCTGACTTCTCCCTGGGGAAGAGAGAGCATGCAAGGATCTGGGTGGATTGTACCTGAGTGCTGGACCTTGGGAGGCCCCACCACAGTGAATACGATGGAGGCTATTCTGAAGCTGGATGTTGGCACGCTGGGAGGCTGATCCACTTTCTGCCCCAGATGGCCACATCTTTATAGCCAGGGAACTGCTGGAGATGTCACTGGAGCTGGAAACAGGACAAGTAGCCTAGGCTTGGGAGGCGGGAGAGACTGAGTAGATCTGAAGAAGAACAAAACTGGGTCCAGTACAGAGGCACACACGTTAATCTAAGATGCCATTTTAGATTCAGTAAAATACCATATTATTAGTCCCGACTTCTTAGGGTTGTCTTAAGGACTAAATGAGCTTAGCACAGAGTTGGCACATAGCGAGTTCTCATTCAATTTTAACTCATATGACTGATATTGTGGCTCTGTTTTTTAGAAACCTATGGAGACAAAAAAGGTTAGGTAAGGTGATAGAAAAAAACCAAGCTTTAGGACTGATGAGAAGACCCTGACAGGAAAGCAAAGTCAGGCCTACTTGTTCTTCAACTTGTACTGTCCTTTCCTGCCCTGGGGATATACCAGTCAGAGGCCTCAGGCCTGTCTCAAGAGGTTTATTATTGTTATTATTATTTTCTTTAAACCAACACTACATTCATTTTAACTTTAGGAGAGAAAGGTAATTTTCTTCATTTAGTACATTTCTTTTAATTATGAGTACACATTTGAAAATCAACAATTTGCATACACAATCTCTTTCAACAAGTCTGTATTTGCTCAATGTACCAAGTTGTATAGACGGCATGGAAAAACAATGCAAGACACTAGAAATTTTTCACAGCAAATTCCCAGGAATGTCCAAATGCAAATTGATTCTAAGTTCATGCTACTCAGTTTGGGAGTATGCTTCATTGAAACTCAGCATGAACCTGAAGAACTTCTTGGAAGAGAATAGCCCTTGATGAACCACACATTTTGCAGTGTTTAGAGGTTAAACTTGTTTTAATTTTTATGTAGTTCCATGGTAGTGTTCCAGTTTGAAATGCAGTTCTGAGTACCAGAGCTCATTAATGTCTTTCATTGCTTCTTTACAACTGAATTGAATCTCCATAAACTAGATGTTCATACTCTTGTACAACAATGTGATTCCTTTCCTCAACTTGCACACACCTATAATCATGGTGCATCAAAGAAATCTGTGATCTGTGAAGACTACCTGAGTACCGAAATGCCTGATATTAAAAACATTTGTGTGTGTAGAATTTTCCTAGATTCTTTTCAAGCAATTTTCTGGATAGTGTGATATTTCTTTAATTTGAAGAGCATACAACATATGCTAATGAAATGCTTCTTACATAGACTGAATATTAAGAACTAAGAATAAACCCTTAAAGGTTTTGCTATGTATACAAGCTCAAATATCTGTCAAATTATTTGCAAAAGACATGTAATTCTTTATGCACACACATTTCAAAATATCATTCCATGACTGCAAGGCAAAAATTCTGAATCTTGTACCCAACACATTTGGAAAAGTCAACCCCCAGTATCTGCCTTACTGCACAAGTGCAAGATAATTTAGAATGGTAGCTTTCCCTTTATCATCAGTTGTCAGTTTTTTGGTGAAATGATATTTAATTCAGGTTTAATGCCCAAACACCACACAGATCCCAATTAGGAGCAGGGCACAATAAAAAATTTATAAAGAAGCCAAAGCAGAATCCAAGTGACTGAAGGTGCCGCTGACAGGTGCGATGGAGGAAGCTTTGCTTCACATTCCAGTTGGGTAAGGGTGCCCTTGATTGCATGGCTGACGAATCTTTTCTTTGCAATTATACTGAATCCCTCTTTAAAATAGTAAATGTTATATCCTTGGTGGGAAGGAATAAAAAGAAAATTCTTGGTCATTGTCCTTTTATTAAAATCTTTCAACAATTCTCTATCTCCTTTAGAATAGAAGGCAAACTCTGTAGGAAGGTGCTATAGACTGAATTGTGCCCCCTCACCCCACACTCATATGTTAAAGCCCTAAACCCCAATGTGACTACATTTGGAGATAAGATCTTTAGGAGGTAATTGAAATTAAATGAGGTCGTAATGGTGGGCCGTAATCTAGTAGGATTGATGTCCTTTTAAGAAGAGACCAGAGCTCGCTCTCTCTCTCCTTCACCATGTGAGGACACAGCTAGATGGTGGCAACCTACAAGCCAAGAGAAGAGGGCTCAGAATGAAACCTATCTGGCCGGCACCTTGATCTTGGATGTGCCAGCCTCCATAACTATGAGAAATAAATATCAATTGTTTAAGCCACCCTGTCTGTGGTATTTTGTTATGGCAGCCCTAGCAGACTAACACAGACTTGGTACCAAGAAGACAGATGCTGCTGTAACAAATAACTAAAAATGTGGAAAGGGCTTTGGAACTGGGTAATGGGTAGAGACTGGAGGAGTTTTGAGGGGTATGCCAGAAAAAGCCTAGATTGCTATGAACAGAATAATGGTATAAATATGGGATATTAATGGCCATTCTGGTGAGATCTCAGACAGAAATGAGGAACAGGTTATTGGAACCTGAAGAAAAGGCAAATCTTGTTATACAAAAGTGGCAAAGTACTTGACTGAGTTGTTCTAGTGTTTTGTGGAAGGTAGAACTTTCTAGCAATGAAATTGGATATTTAACTGAGGAAATTTCTAAGCAAAGTGTTGAAAAAGTAGCTTAATTCCTTCCGACTGCTTATAGTAAAATGTGAGAGGGGAGAGAGAAATTGAAGAAGGAATTGTTAAGCAAAAAGGAACCAGAATTTAAAGATTTGCAAAATTATCAGCTTATCCATATTGTGAAAAATGAAGAAGCTTGTTCTGGAGAGAACATCAAGGGTGCAACTGAATAATCTCCCCATAAAATGTTACCCGTGATGTTAATCAGACATCTCAGCAAAAATCCAGGAATAAAGATGGGATTACACCAACAGAGACACCACCAGTTTGGACTAAAGGGCACAGAGAATGCGTGACAGAATGAAAGAAAGCTGTCGGGCTTCTTGGAATGTACAGCACCAGATCATTGAGCTATTCTGCTGTGAACATGTGCTATTCTTCAAGGAAAGGGAAGAATGATGCCAAATGTGATTCAGAGATCATCAGGGCTGCCACCCCCACCAGAGGCCCTTGGAGCAAGGCTGTTTCCTTCTTGGCTTCAGAGGGTGGGGCCACCACAGAGAGAGCTGCCAGGGGTGATGCTACCACCTCAGTGGGCCTGGAAGGAGGGACATTGAGCCAAAGAGGATTATTCTTGGAACTGAAGATCTAATGGAATTTGCCTTGCTAGGTTTTGGACTTGCTTGGTACCCATATCCTCTTTCTTCTTTCCTATTTCTCCCTTTTGGAATGGGAATGCCTATCCTATGCCTGTCCTATCACTGTGTTTTGGAAGACATAACTTGTTTGGTTTTACAGGTTCACAAATGGAAGGTAATTTTGCCTTATGATGAATTATACCCCTAGTCTCATTCATATCTGCTTTAGATGATATTTAGATGAGACTTTGGACTTGGGACTTGAGAGTTGATGCTGGCATGCGTTAAGACTTTTGGGTCTGTAGGGATAGAGTGAATGTATTTTGCACATAATAGGGACACGAATTTTGGGAGGCAGAATGCTATGCACTGAATTATATTCCCCCAAAATTCATAGTTGAAGCCCCAGGCCTCAGTGAGTAGGTCCCTAAACTGATAGAATTGTTATCCTTGTAAGAAGAGGAAGAGATACCAGAGCTCTCTCTCTCCATGCTCATACACTGAGGAAAGACCATACAAGCACATAGTGAGAAGGCAGCCATCTGCAAGCCAAAAAGAGAGCTCTCACCAGAACCTGACCATGCTGGCAGCCTAATCTCAGACTTCCAGCCTCCAGAACTGTGAGGAGGAGAACTAAGTTTCTGTTATTTTAGGCACTCAGTCTGTGGTATATTGTATGACAGCCTGAGCTGACTAATACAGATTGGGACCATTCAGGGTCTGGCTACCCCTATAGTCTTTCAAACTTATCCTATCACCCTCACCTATTCACCCTAAACCCCACTTCCAGGTCTCTGGATTCACCCAAGCTAATTTTTGTTGAGCTCATTCTCACCTATTCTGAAAGGCACACTTAAATGGAGCTTGGATTAGAAACTTTCTTTAGAAACTTTCCTTATCACTGCAGGCAAAAAGTTTAGGTGTCTTTCTTCCGTGTTCCCTTCGAACTTTGTACATAACTCAAATAATAGCCATTTTCACACAATTATACAATTATTGATTCAAATATTTGACTCATTGTACAGACCCTGAAGGCAAAAACATCGTTCTCTTGATATTTAAATTCCTTGGCCTCCTAGGGAAGCGTGGTTCAGAGGTTAAGGTCTAGGACTTCAGAGTCAACACCTAGATCTATCACTTATTAACTTGGGCAAATTACTCAACTTTTCTTAGTTTCTTCATCTGTAAAATGGGGATGATAAAAAGGTTAATCATAACTGAAGGGCTTGTCAAAATACAAAAGGCTGAGCCGCATCAGAATTTCAGATTTAGCAGGTCTGCATGAGGTGGGGTACAGGAATTACATTTCTAGTATGTTCTCGGGCAATGCTGATGCTGCTGGTCGAGGTATCCACTGTGAGAATCATGGCAGTTTGAGATGCACACCAAAGTGGTTCATATATCCATTTAACACATATTTATTAAGGATATTTATATGTCAAGTTCTGGTTAGGCATTAGGAATACAGGGATGAATAAGTCAAAGTTTATTTCCTCAGAGGCCTTAAAAATCTCTCTTGGGAACAGATGTAAAACAATAAAACTGACAAAAATAACTTCAGATGGGGCTGGTCCAGTGGCTTAGTGGTTAAGTTCACATGTTTTGCTTTGGCTGCCCGGGGTTCGCAAGTTCGAATCCGAGGCACAGACCTACACACTGCTTGTCAAGCCATGCTGTGGTGGCATCCCATATAAGGTAGAGGAAGATGGGCACGGATGTTAGCCCAGGGCCAATCTTCTTCAGCAAAAAGAGGAGGATTGGCAGTAGATGTTAGCTTAGGGCTAATCTTCCTCACACAAACACACACAAAAAACTCCAGATGGTGATCAATGTGAGGGTGTTAAGATAGAGAGCTTCTTAGAAGCCTTTAATTAGATTGGTGAAGAAAGGCCTCTCTGAGAAGGTGATATTTGTTTTGAGACCTCAGGATAGGAAAGAGTCTACTATGTTGAGAGCATGGAAAAGAGATTTTTAGGCAGAGGGGAAAGCAAGTGTGAAGTCTCAGAGGCAGTGAAGAGCCTAGCTTGTTCAAGGAAGGGAAAGAAACCCTATTTTGCTTGAGGGGAGTATGTGCAAAGGAAATATGAGATGAAATGAGATAGGCAGGAGCTGGGTCACCTACTGTCTTACAGATTGTAAACAGTTTAGAAATTTATTCAGAATACAATGAGTTTAAGCTGAAGAGGGGTGTCATCTACTTTATGTTTTAAAAGATGATTGGCTGCTATGTGAAAGATTGTGGGGGGTAAAAGCTGTCATCGGGATTTGTAAAAGTTCAGGGAAGAAATGGATGTGGCTGACTTTAGCATAATGGAACTGGATATGAAAAGAGATGGACAAGATTTGAGTGGTTTGAAAGTAGAGTTTATGGGGCCTCGTGATGGATTAGGTGTGGTGATTAAGGTAAGAGTGTGTTCAATAGAAATTAGGTTTTCAATAAAAGAAGTGTAAATGATTGAAGTGCCTGCAAAAATGCCTATTGGTTCCATGCCTGACATTTAGTTTATTAAAAATAGTAAGTCATCATGGATAGCAGATCTGTTTTTTTCCCTAGATAGCAAACTGCTGACTCAAGCTGCCAGGATAGTTCAGGCATTGTATCTGAGGAAGTGAGCAGACACATCAGGAGCACTGATGAGCTCATTAGAGGAGGTTCTGATGGAATCGAGATGAATACTTTTCTACCCTGAATTCTGAACTGTCCAGCAAATCAAGGCTCCAATAGTAAGGATAGTGAGTCATCTGGAGGAGAAAGAGGGCTGAGCAGTGGCATATGGGCTCTTTCTTCTACTCCTATCTTTGTGTCTTCTCTTTATAAGCCCTGGTCTCTAGTCCTTTTTAAAATGCCCTTTGAATTAGAATAATAATAATAATAATAATAATAATAATAATAAAATGAGTAGCAACCTAAATGTCCAACAATAGGAGATAGGTTAAACGTATTTTCCTACATGGATGCAATGGAATACTATTGAAACCAGATGCTGTTTGACGTAGGACCAAATGCATTTTCTCTTCTTGGTTGTTTCTGCCCCTGCCTTTCCTCCATTACTACTAGGCCTTTAGGTTGAGCTTATGGCTCCCGGAAAGAAAATGGGGACATAAGACATCATTGCTATGAGTTTCAAACAATTTCATTTTAAAATTAGTAGCTAAATTTTCAACTCAGATAGGTAGGATTTTACATACGAAGAAAAAAGCCTAGAGGATTGACTATAGAGAAAATCAAAGAATAACCAAGAAGAGGATGTGATGATATAAAGGAGATTTCTGCTACTTATTAAAGGGAAAATTCCTTCCTGGAATTGGCAGTGGGTAGGATAAAGCCAAGAGAGAGAAGAAGAGAAGGTCAAAAAACGAGAAGCAAACATCATGGCTTTCTTTTTGTAGTTGAATCCTTGTGGTGGAGAAAGAAACACTTATGGATTTAGAGAATTCAAAGAACATCAGGGTCAGTACCCTAAATCCTCAGGCATAGTTTGGGAAGGATGCAAGCTTCTCAGAGGCATTTCTAATTCAACACAGTCCTTTTCCAGCAAATCATTGGAATGATAAGACAGCAATGACTATGGAAGGTGCCTAGGCATGTGGGGCTGAGGAAATTTCGCAGTGTCTTGAACCCTCCGGCATAAAGTAGAATGAATAGCTAAGAATTCTCCAGCTCCCTTAGCAAGACGTGGATATGCTAAGAGGACAAATGGATTTGGAGAATTTGGGCTTTTGGACTAGGAGGGCACAGCAATATGGAGAATGGAGCTAAGGGCAAGGTCCACAGTCATCAGTGGTGGGTCACAGCATGACTCTCAAAAGCCCAGCTGGCACCAGCCATACCCAAGCAGATACTGGTGAAGGGCAGCTGGTCACCAGTCAGGCTAGGCTGCACAGGTGAATACTGGAAGGACCCAAAAGACATCGTGAGGCCCAGATGCCCCTCATGTAATGCTACGAGGTTACCGTCATTGCACTGAGACACAATCTTGGGAAGGAGAATCCAAGGAAGACGGGAAAAAACCCTGCGACACAGAAGAATTACCCTGAAGTGAGTGTTTTAAACAGGAAGATAGCTATACTTTCACCTGGCAAATTTAATATTTAATCCTCAGTGGGAATGAAGGTTCCACAATACAAAGAGATTTGTAATGGAAAATAGAAGTCTTTTTGATATTTATTGTTATATTTAATATTTTTGTACATCTGTCTAAATCTTTAATCCAGCTATAATTACACTATGTAATCATTTTAAAATGCTGGAGCAGAACCCTTATTAATACCAAACATTTTTACCACTGCTAAAGTTTAGAATGAAAAGAAAGCTATAGAATGCTACATACAGTGTGAAAATTGTAAAAAGAGAGTACAAAAATATATATACATCAAAATTTAAATAATTACCTGTGGGTGATGGGATTATGAGTAATTTTTCCTTTTCCTTTATGATTCTCTTAGTTACACCTATGTTTTAAAAGTGTTATTTTTTTTTAAATCAACTTTATTTAGATACACCTTACATATAATGTAGTGCAGAGATTTTAGGTGCACAGTTCAATCAGTTTTGACAAATGTATAAACCTGTGAAAACATCATTTCCCTAAATATCCCAGAATATTAGCTTGTGTTGCTTTGGAGTTAAAATACCCACTCTGACCCAAACAAATAGATCTGATTTCTATCACCATAGGTGTTACAGAATTTGTGTTTGGCTTCTTTGGATCAAAATAATGTCTATGAAATTTTTCCATGTTGTTTTGTGTACAAGAAATTCATTTCATTTTTATTTCTAACTAGTATTCAATAATATGAATATACCATAGTTTATCTGCTCACATATCGAAAGATGTTTGGATGGTTTCTAGCTTTTTAAATTTATTTTTTATTAGTTTTTCTAGAGATTATAATATGTAATCTTAAATTATCACAGTCTTCATAGAAATTTATATTGAAACATTTTATACTTCACTTTTCAAAAATCATATTTCACAAATGTATAAATCTTATAATAGTGGAATTCCATTTACTCCACACTTTGTGCTATTGTTTCTATATATTTTAATTCTTCATACATTATAGACAAATGTTACAATGTTCTTATTTTGGTTTCAAACAGTCATTTGCCTTTTAAAGAAATTAAAATAAGACAAATGCTATTTTTTTATTTAGGCATAAATTACTTTTTTCTGAGGACTTCTTAATGTAGATCAGTTTCCATCCTGTATCATATCCTTTCAGCCTGAAAAAAATTCTTTTAGCCTTTCTCATGTTACAGATATGTTGGCAATACATTCTCTCAGCTTTAATTCATCTGCACATGTCTTTATTTTATTCTCACTTTTATGTAATATGTTCACTGGACATATAATTCTGGGTGGGCAGTCCCTGCCTCTGTGCCCTCTATTCTTCCCCAAATACTAGTCCTTTAAAGATATTATTCCTTTGTCTTCTGACCTCCATTGTTTCTAATGAGGAGTTGGTTGTCACTTACTGTATTTTTTCTCTTGTATGTAATGTGCCATTTTCCTCCAGGGGCTTTTAATATTTTTCTCTTTATCTTTGATTTTTAGCAGTATGACTGTAGGTGTGAATAGGTTTGGTTTCATTTTTTTAATCCTACTGGAAGTTAGGCTAACTTTTTTGGTCTATACATTGATATTTTTCACCAAATTTGGGGAAAATTTGACTACAACTCCTCTAAATATTTTTCCTGCCCCATTTTCTCTCTCTTCTTGTTATGGAACTCTAAGTACATATATATTAAACTTGTTGCTGTCTTTCCACAGGTCACTGAGGCTCTCTATTTTTATTTCCTGTCCTGTTTCTCTGGTTTTCAGTCAGAGTGGTTAATTTCTATGGATATATCTTAAAGTTTATTGACTCTTTCTACTGCTATTCTCAATCATTTATTAATCCCAAGCAATGAATATTTTAAAATTTTAGATGTTGTAATTTTCAGGTTTAGTATTTCTATTCAGCTTTAAAAAAATAATTTCCATTTCTTGGCTCCCCATCAGAGATTCCCCATCAGGTCACTTATTAAGACTATCTTTTTGTTTCAATGCTTCGACATATTTCATAGCTGCTTTAAAGTCATTGTCTGCTAATTATAATATCTGGGGCATTACATAGTCATTTTCCTTTGATTGACATTTTTCTTGATTATGGATCACATTTACCTGCATCTTTGCTTGTATAGAATTTTTTCTTATTGTGTGCTGGACATTGTAGATAACATACTGTACAGACTTTGGGCTATGTTATTTTTCTTAAAAGAGCATTGAGTTTTGTTCTGACAGGCAATTGATTACTGGAAAGTTTCCTTCATCCTATTGAAGGTCTGTTTAGTGTTTGTAAGGGCAGGTCTAGAGTAGCTTTACACTAAGACATGATTCTTACTCCTGAGGTGTGGCCATTCTGCTGTTTCAGCTACATGCTCAGGGTATTAACAATGTCTTTTCACTGAGACTGGGCCAGTATATCAAACTGTCCTAAAATACTTCCCTAAAATACTATCATCCCTGTAGCAGCCACTCTCTGATAGACTTTACAGAGTTTCACACTGAACATGTGCAGCCTAGTCCTTGTCAAGGGATCTGTAGTAACCCCTTTCTCTTCACTCATCCGTGGTATTCTGTTGCCTCTTACTGCACAGCTTCTTCCTCTCTGCTAATCTGTGCTACGACTTCAGGTGCTTCAGGAGCCCTGAACTGAGATCTTTGCCTCCTCTGCTCAGAGGGCCCACAGGGCTGTGCTTGGGTTCTACTTCTCTGTGCTGTGGTTGGGAAATTGTATCTACCCAGGCAGAGAACAGTGTAGATCATGGGGCTTACCTCTTTGAAAGAGGTAAGTGGTTTCCCTTCTTTCAAGAATTGCAATACCGTGTTGCCCATTAGCCAATGCCTGAAAATAGTAGCCTTATATATTTTATCTAGTTTTTGTTTATTTATGGCAGGGAGGTAAGTCTGATACTAGTTAATTCGACATAGCAGGAAGGGGAAATCCTTCAAGTAAGTACTATTTTTGATGATAGCAATATACATAAACATTATTAAAATTCACTTCATATGCCACTTTGTTGTTATATGTGAGACTTGAGTCGCAAGGTAGAGAATTCAATGTTAGCTCAAAGATGTGAGTCTGTGTCACATAGTGCTCGAAAATATTTATGACTGACTGCTGATTTTTTTCACAGTTGATATGAATTTTGTTTCCAAATTCAGATATTTACTCTATTATTTCCATGTTACATAATCATCTTTATTCTGTGGCAGAGATTTTCACACGCACAATTCAGGATCAAGCCAGGAAATGGCCAGTATGTGTTGTCACCTCTCACAGGAAAATTGATTTTATTTTGTTCATGTGAATGGTTAAGGAAAGTAATAAAAGAGAAAAGAGAAATTTTGTTTTAAACTTTTTAAACTGCGAACCTATATGAACTAACTGATCCTTTTCTTACCCCCTCTTGCTCTTTCCCTTTAATTCTTTTCTTCATTATATATATTTATTTTTTCTTTTGCTCTGTCTTTAACATGAATTATTGGATACACACTGGTATAGAATTTGCTTTGTTTCTCTTTGCTTTATGTACTCTAGTCTACCTTTAACACTAAATCAAGAATATAACTAAAGAAATTTTAAAACATCTAAATCAGTTTCTAAATCAACTGTAAAAGGTTCTTTCTCCTAACGAGTTATCTGTAGGATCCATCTATTTAAGCCTCTAAGTCAGATCCAGAAGAACAATGCCTGAAAAAAGAAAAATGTCTGTTTTTTAAAAAGTATTAAATCAAGAAATTCTTGGCTGCGCAGTTGACTTTCAAGGCATAGCACAGCATACCTGTTTGTTGTTGTTGTTGGTCTGTTCCTTTTGGAAATTTATAGAGAATTTTGCTCTTTTTGATTTTAGTATTTATTGTTTAATGTTATAATGCATTGTATATTTACCCATAAGTCTATGGTCAAATGGGCATTAAAGAACAAAAGTTATGAGATACTATTTTTTTTTTCATTTTTAATATAACTCTGCCTCTGGTTTCTTAGCATACAGCCCAATCTGATGTTTTCCCCTCCATTCCTAGAAGATAAATGACGCTAGGGTTCATCAACGGACACACTAGCAAACCTTCCTGTCCTGAAATGTTCCTGGGAGAATCTATTCATGGTACACTGACTCAGCCCTGCACCACTGATCATTCAGCTTCACGACTAAATTTTCCTCTTAGATACACATTCACACAGCTCCTGTTCGCAGCCATACCAAATTTTAAATGGTGCCTGAAATTTCTGATTCTATAAGATTCGATGGAAAGTGCACGGAATGTGGAATCAGATAAACCTGGATTTGAGTCTTGGCTTCGTTGCTTGCAAGCTGAATCACAGATTCCTCACCTGTAAAACTAAAACCGTAAATATCATTCATATGTACCTCACAGGTAGGTACCTTGCAGGATTTATGAGCTAAAGTAGGAGTTCTTAGCAACTGTATGGTATTTGTAATTCTTTATGAATTCTAGACACTGAACTGTCAGGCAACCTGGAAGTAACGGATTCTTTTTTTTCCAGAATTGATTTATCAAAACAATTAATTTTTTTTTTTTTGCAATTAATTCATCTCATTTTGAGGAGAGAGCCCACATCACCCGTTAGACAGCTGGAGCCAGTGGGCTATCCGCTATTGACCAAGTCACGTGGGAGCACGAGTTATTTGTACATAACCTGACAATGGATGTTTCTCGAAGGAGAAAAATATTTTTTCTCCTTTGTTTTGCAAAAGTTTAAATTTGTTACCCTGTGCCGTAGATCTCATTTAAAGTTCATGTCTTACTGGGTTTTTGTTAAGCCGTTTTTAAAGATAGACCATAGCCCTGCATCCAAAGAGAATCAAATAAAAATTTCAACATTTCTACTTATGAGCTGCATGACATTGCTCAAGTTGCATCTTCTTTGTGAACCTTGTCTTTCTTACTCATTAAATGCAAATAACAATACCTACCTTTCAGGGTGTTTGTTATGATTAAATGAGATAGCCTATGTAAAAATATTCACTCTTGGCTGTCATCAAATATTAACTCCCTTTCCATTTTTCCATTCTTGCTCTGAGATATACTGCTGAATAATGACTAAAAATTTGCTGGATTTTAGAAGGCAACTTATTCAGTCTTATGACCAAAAAAAGTTTGCCTTGTACTTTGGCCACTTGTGTTGGTCTAACAATCCATACAATTTCTGAATATCAATTTTACTTTCAAGTTTTAGCATGAAAACATACATGTGATTGAAATTGTACAGACAGAATAATTTTAAACCATTTGCCGTTTCTCTTAATATTGTTGAAAGGAATACTTTCCTTGACAGAATTGTGAAACCCAACATGATTCCTCCACTCATTTTGGTCACAAACTTGGGATAACCTATGTCATACCTAGATATTTCCTCATGTATCAAGATGACCCTGGGTAATATGCATGACATCAGAAGTCCAAAGTTTTTGAATCAGTAATGAGGAGAGAATGAAAAGAACTGGATTGATATTAGGGCAACACCACCCCTACACCCAAATTAGGCTTTATAATTTAAAGCATGATAATAAATGTCTTGGTAAATGTACAAACTTGAGATTATTGTGTGACAGTCTTTGGGATTCCAGAGGATCAAACTGTATCTATTTTTAATAGTTTTAGAAGGAAGTGAATTTTAGCATAGGAAATGAGGACTTAGGAGACAGCTTTTGTGATAAATAAGAAAAAAGTTTTTCCCTTTCTCTGAGGCTGAGAGATAGTTTGGTCCAGATACTGAGCCACAGAGGTGACCTAAGCCTTTCTGGCAATGGGGATGAGAACCTGCACTTGGCTACGGGGAGGCAGCCAAGGTGAGGCAGGGAGATGGCCTTTGAAGGAACACTGGAAGTTTTCTGGGCTTGTGTAATTTGTGGTAAATCATTCCATGTCTTGCTTGTTGCCCTTCCATTATCCCTGGACCATCCATTAACCCTCATTAAGAGTTATAGGATGATCTTTCCTATTTTGTAAGAGATTAAAGTGAAGGGCATGTTCTATACTTGGAACGATACAAAACAGGAGTAGCTATATTGTCTCTTCCGAGGCTAGAGTGATGATTGCAGCTATGGTAACCAGCAAGGACAGCTGCGTACATCAAAGCAGTGAGCCTCAGTGGTTGCTGACAGCATGGTGACCCATCAAGAAGGGGAGAAGAGCTGGGTCAAAAGAACACAGGGAAATTGTTCTGGAGATGGTGCTCTGGAAATCCCTGACAAAACTGTGGACATAGTCAAGGGTCTAATTACCAGCAAGGAAAGCAGTGGAAGCTCTTAGTTTTGGAGGTTGAATTACACATTGACTAAATATAATTCTCTCAAAGACTGTTTTGAATGAACATTTTAACATTTATAGAAAGAATTAAGAAGAACTCAATTCAGTATAATATTTTTATATTAATATTGGAAGTAAGGTATTTTAAGCAAGGTTATAAAGATTTGTAATACCTTGCCACTATGAAAAAGAAATGATTTTCCAGATTGGGAAATTGAATAAAAGGTTGGAGTAGGGAGAAGAGACTGAAGAAATGGAATGACAAGACTTCTATTCTTATGCTGGGAGCATGAGTACTGTTGGGAGAGGAGATTTCAGAGCACTTCTTTTGTGAAGGTCATAGAAGACATTTTGTAAAGACATTTGATCTAAAGAGAAAGTACACACTGAAAGCATTTGAGCTGCATAATTAATATCACTTAAAAAAAGCAAAATTTATTTATTCTCCCTAACAGTTTATTTTCCAGCCTCTGTGATGGTATTTCCCCAGCAAGCATGTACTGCTTTATTTGGCCAATATAGATTATTTTTCTCTCTTTCCAACAGAGCTTGAAATAAACATTTTTGTTAGGACTCTTGAATGCACTAAAGCAACACGGAGTTAGCCACCTTTCACTTCCAGGATTTAACATTCAACAAGCAGAGAATTACAAAGACTACTTAAAGTTCCATATTGTTTCTGAAGAAAATATCTCACTAGGTTAAACCTCTTATTTGTACTGTCTCTCTTCTAGGTGCAGAATCTCAAATGGCTGAAGATACATTAAGGGTAACATAACATTTTAGCTTTGGAAGTTATCTGAGATGTCATCTTGTCTGATTCTCTTAAGAATTCAGGAATCTTTTCTGCATTATCTCTAATGTTCCTTCTGCTTAAATGTTCTACTTCTTATTCCTTGTAAGTAATACAGTCCATTTGGAACAACTCTAGTAAAATTTGACTTTTATAGACATCTAAATGTTATGAACTTTCTGACGTGTAAGCTATTAATCTTCAAATTACCCTTAGAGAAGGCCCTGATAAACTTTACCGCCATCTTGCACCTTTTAGAGACTCATCAGTCTCCCTTGAACAACTATGAACGTTTCCCCTTTTATATGGGAAGTCTAGTGATCTCTAAGATCTCTTCCAGCTGAAAAGCTCTCTGGTTAATTGGAAGCCTGTAGTCTGTGGGCATGCTCAAACTTAGATGTCACCAGATCTCTGCTTTCGCTATGTAAACAGGTCAACCAATGTTGGGAGATCCTTCTGGGTTATTGAGCAATCCAGAGCTCTTTCTTCACTATTCGATTCTCTGTTTGCGATGCTGCCTCAATTGCATCTCTATAGTTGGTCAGAATTAATGTGAATGCAGAGAAACCATCAACCACAATGTAGCCAGACATAGGCTTTACCTATGCTGATTGCTCAGGGATGCAGCTGAATGTGAACTAGAAGCTCTGATGAATAGTAGTGCTCCTGACACAAGCAACAGAACATCCTAGGACCTTCAGCAAATGAGAAAAGCTACAGCAGGATTTAATCAGGCAGGATGTCAAAGTATAATCTCCATTAGAGTCATGGTAGAGTCCTCTTCCCCCACCTCTGTAGTGTCTCCACATCTCTGCTGCCTACTTGGACCTGGTGGGGTTCTTAGTCTATTCAGCAGGATCTATATTAAACCCTTTGATGACTTGGCAGAGGACTTGCAGAGTTCTACGTCAATGGTATGTCCAGCAACTATCCACTGAATACCCATTGCCTTCTGGCATGAGCCGCAGGCTTCACCTGTTTCATCTCATGTTTTTCTCATCAGTAACCTGTGAAGTAGGTATTTTATCTTCAATTTACAGATAAAGAAACTGAGGCACTGAGAAGGTTAAGTAAGGTGCTCAAATCACATAGCTGAAGAGTGGCACAGTTGTACTTGAACATCAACTCCTGTATTAGTTTCTAGGGCTGCCATAACAAAGTACACCAATTTAGTGGCTTAAAACAACAACATTTGTTATCTTACAGTACTATAGGGCAGAAATCCAACAAGGACCCTGCTGGGCTGAAATCAAGGTATCCACAGAGCTTCTTTCCCTTCTGGAGGCTCTATGGGAGAATTGGTTTCTTTGTCTTTCTGGCTTCTAGAGACTATACACCTGCATTTCTTGACTTGTGACCTCCCTTTTCCATCTTCAAAGCCAGCAATAGAGCATCTCTCCTACTCTGCTTCCATGATCACATCTCTTTCTCTCCACAGCTGGGAAAAGTTCTCAATTTTTAAAAATCCGTGTGCATAGATTGGGCCCAGGATAATCCTACACCTCAAAGTTCTTAATCCTATCTGCAAAGTCCCTTTTGCCCTGTAAGATAACATATTCACATGTTCCTGGGATTAAGACATAAACAGTGAGGGGGGGGCAGGGGGGGCTGGGAGGGGATGGTCTTCTGCCTATCACCTTTCCTTTTGATTCTATTTCCATAAACCTATTGCTCTAGACTACATGCTAGCCTTGCCTCATAAATTTTGTGATATTTCCAGCATCTAATCCATTCCTGACAAATGGCAAACACTCAAGAAATGTTTTTGAGCAAATTAATAAATATACTAAAATACCAGAATTTGGAGATGTTGTTTCACTGCATACAAATGGACTAATAATGATTGATTCGAGGGGTAATTGTTTGTAACATCATTCCAGACTCTTAAGTTGGGAGATAAAGGTTAATCAGTTTTTCTCAGAGGAGCAGAGATGCTTATTCAGTGTGCAGTTGAGGCAACAAGATGTGCTCTTGCTGTATAGCCCTGGCTAATTAGTTGACAGCATTGCTAATGCGTGTATTATTAGGAGTATTATGGATGCAACTGATCTCTGCTTTAAGGGTGATCCCTTTGGTCTGGAATCCTTCTGGGAAAAGAGTATTCAGAAGCTTCAAGGATGCTAAAAAATTCAAACAAAAAGCATTGATGAAATTTCCTTATGATAAGTGTTTTGGTTTTGGCCTGGTTCAAGCGGGGACTGGGTATAAGCAATTAGTCAGGATACCGGAAAGTAAGCCCCTTACGGATGCACATTAATTGGAGTCAGTGGGAATACTGCAGGAATTTTTCCCCGAATTAAACTCTCGGTGTTATCTAACAAAAGAACAGAAAAAGTAAAGCCTGACAATGTAGTAAAAAGTAATTGTTTCTCATATTAGGCCTCGCTGGGTTGGGGGTTGGGGAAAACCTGGAGGAAGAGATGAGTGAACAAGGCGGTTACTCAACCCAGTGCTAAGACTGATCTGAAGGCTGAGACTTGAGGATGAGGTTGGAGCCAGAGGGTCCCTTGCTACTGCTACAAGCAGCTGCAATCACTACTAAACCAATTTTTAGACAGAGAGTGAAATTAGATCAAGGATAATTCACGGCATATAACAAAATAATACCTCGACTAGGATTTGGCATCTTTATGCGATTAAGAAATTCCCTTCGAACAGGGAGTGAAAGATGGCACAGTGCCTTTGGCAGGATTTCAAAATGCCCAATGTATCTCTTTGGTTTGCCTCGAGTCTTCTCAGCGACAGGTACCTATAGACATTACACAAACCAAAACAGGCAGCTGAGAAAGGCAGGCCAATTACAAAGGGGAGACGTGTGCCTTTAACAAAAAACTGAAAGGTGTAATGTGGGCTTCCCAAAACAGAGATAAATACATGCATTTCCTAGCGGTACTGAAAAATAACTGTGAACATAACAGCAATGTCACTTCAAATTACTTACTGTTTGCATTAGGGGAGGCAAATGTTTTATTAATAAACAGGTGCTTAGAGGACTATTTGCTCCCAACTATCAGAGTCTGGGAGGGCAGGGGAGGTCAAGCTGAAACCTCAGACAAGAGAAATGATTTACCGATTTAGTGTGACTGACAGACCTGGTGATGAGAAGGGACTTTACTGTGTAGCATCAGGGAGCAGCTGAAGGGATGTGGTCAGATGTTTTGAGAGCCCCATCTTTGCCAGGATGGAGAGCTTCCTCTCAGGAATAAGATTCTGCCTGGATTGATTAGGGTGGACCCGGGGAGGGGAGAAATGGAGGGAGGAGGAAGGGAGAGAGCTATATACTTCTTCATTTGGTGCAGAGTATAATTTAGGAACTGCACACTCATCCATCACGAGCTGGCTAATAACTAATCAATGATTGCAAAGCACTTGGAAGGTAGTAAGTTTTACAAAAATGCTGCAATTTGGTTCAGGATTGCAGCCAAATCTAGCCTGCCAGCGGAAAGCCGGGAAGGTTATTTGTTTGGAGAAGGGCCTGGGGCAACTCTAGGACCCTTACTGTAAACCACAACTGTATTCCCCACGCGTGTGGCTGGTGGGGTTGGGGGGTGTTTAGGATCCTTAGGTTCAGGTTAACTGTGCTGTAATGAGGGGTACTGCACTCCAGGGGGCGCTCCTGACTCTGCTGGATTCTTTGCCACTGAATTAAAACTGGCCTGCTGCAGGGAGAAGCTCACGTGACTCATTGGTATGAATAAAACTTCCCGATTAGGGGCTGCACTGGTTGTGATTTATCAGTGTAGAGCTGTCATAACAAAGTCATTGTAAAGACATCCAGCGTTTACTACCAACACAAACGCTGCCTCCTGCAATAGGCTCTGCCTTTCCGTAGACGCCCGCCCCACCTTCCCTGCGGAACAAGACCTCACAGTCTGGTAATTCTTAACCCTGTGACAGCCTTCGAAGAGAAAAACTTACCCCACTTTCTGATTCCCAAAACTCCTTTTGCCATTTTGGGATCTTTGGTATTTCTCCACCTATAGTTGTTACTACACTTGTTTTGTGTGTTTTTTGGGAAGAGAGAAATAGCTCCTCCCATTTAGGAAATTTAATTACCAGGGTATTAATCTGTCCGTTTTAGGCTATTCAACGAATTCTTATTGCAAAAACAGCTGTAGCCAACAATATTGCAATAGTGTATTCTTAAGCAAACAGCAATGTCTCTGGAATGTGTGTGCATAAATATTAATTAGGAAGAGAAACACGACAGCAACGAAACAGTTTCTATTAATTATTTTGGCTCGTTTTCAAATTTGTTACAGTTTATCTGACTCTTTTTCCGAAGCTCTCGGAACAATCTGTCTTAGTCTATTTATGCAGTGAAGGTGTCTGAAAGTTAGTGGCTATATTTAGTGGTAGGTCCTCCTGAGAAGGAAATTTTTTCTCCTTTGCTAAGCTGGGCGCCTGATGAAGGCGAGGGGAGTTATTTTGATTTTCCCTGGTTTGGCCAGATGGTTCTCATGGACAAGCTGTCAGGGGATTCCCAGGACCTCTTGGCTTTAATTGGGCCTGTTTCCCAACAATTGACTCAAAACTTCCCAGAGGTTTGTGGTGCTTAAGAGCTCAGATACCCTTCCCCATTGGAAAGAAGAAAAAAAAAAGTGCCAATGCAGCAGTTTCTTAATCATTCAGATGAACTTACCTGGGAATATCCACGGTCTGTAGCACAGCCGACACCCAGAAGCAGAACTCACTTCTCTGAGCAGCAAAATGAGTGTACAGAGTGAATTTCAGTGTTAATTTTGCATTTTCTTTGGCAAAGTTCTGACACGTTTGATTATCTTTCTCTTTTTTCCCATTTGTTTATTTATTTCAGCCCATGGAAGTTTAGAAGAAAGAGATGAAGAAGGTAAGTACAGTGCAACTGTTAGAGATCTGGAAAGACAGTAGCAAGAAGTGGGAGCTGATGCAGAGTGAAGAGAGGTGAAAATGAGCAGACAGAGCAAGTAGGAAAGCCAATGCTAAACCATTGAGAATGTGGAGACAGAAACCTCCATATCTACTTCACCTTCAAAGACCTCACCACAAAATATTCCACATTCTTAACCACAACCTTGTATCATCAAGAACAGAATCAATTTAATTCACAAAAGAAGAATTGCACATGGCCAATAAACAAATGAAAAACTGTTTAGCCACAGATAATAAAAAAAAATGCAAGTTAAACATACAGGCAATATTTACTTATCTGTCAAATTGGCAAAGATTTAAAAACCAGATGATATCTAGTGCTGCCAAAAGGGCAAGGAAGCAGGCATTCTCAGCTGTTTTGGGCAGAGATGTAAATTGCTACAACCTTTCTAATGTGCACTTTGATGGTGCATGTAAAAATATTTTAAAATATGTATACCCTTAAGCAGCATTTCTATATATAAGTATTTATTCCAAGAAAAACATTGTGTTCATAAGGTATCAAGAGTTTAGCTAAGCTATTTCATGGTATTGCTGCCTTGGCATCCGTTTTGTTTGGCCAAGTGGCCTGCAGGACCTTAAACTGACACTAGCCCCCTTATGCTAGCTTGTACCCTACATAACAGCCTGCAGAGTCACAAGCAAATGTAAGTTCCTGATATAACTTCTCCAGTAGCCCTTGTGATCAATGGTCTCCACCATGTCCCAGGTCCTTCCCCAGTGCACCCCTTAGGTAAGACCTCCATGGAGCTTACCAAACCCCCACTCTTTTGGTTTGAGTTGACTAATCCAGCCTTAGCCTGGGAATTCCAAGGCACTCCACTCAGGGACCCTAATAAAGGCAGGTGCCCCAGGCCTGCCTCTCTCTCTGCCTGTACCCTGCCTTGACCTCCCTATGTGACCCCTGAGGCATGCCACGTACTTCCTCCAGGACCTGTAAGTAATAATCTTTTCTGTTTTAATTTCTCTTATGTTCTTTTTTTTTTTTTTTGGTGAGGAAGATTAGCCCTGACCTAACATCTGTTGCCAATCCTCCTCTTTTTTTGCTGAGGAAGATTGGCCCTGGGCTAACATCCGTGCCCATCTTCCTCTACTTTATATGTGGGACGCCTGCCACTGCATGGCTTGATAAGTGGTGCATAGGTCCATGCCCGGGATCTGAACTTCTGAACCCCGGGCCGCCGAAGTGGAGTGGGTGAACTTAACCGTTCTGCTGCCGGGCCAGCCCCTTCTCTTATGTTCTTTTGTTGAACCACGGCCCACCATCCAGTGCCCTGTGCGCCACGTTAACAAATGTTAGTTTCACAAAGTCATAACATAAGAATTTAACTTCAAAGACGGTTAGCAGAGAATTTTTAGTTGCCGAAGAAAAAAATATTCTAATATTCTAAAAACAAATTATGACCTAACCAAATAAAATAACACAAGGTAGTCGCTAAATATGATGCAGAAACTATGTGTTAACATGGAAAGATATTCCCAATAAAGTGGAAAAAATAGTTTAGAGAAAATTACTAGTATATCTTCATCTTTGCCTAAAAACACATAGAAAACAGAGCAATATATATCAAAATACTACTAATAATCTTTGAGAACTGGCTTGTGGTCAGATTTTATATTTTTTATACTCATCTTTATCCTTTTCCTTTTTTAGCAAAAGCATACACTACTTATGTGTTAATATGGAATAAAAGTTTAAAAAATAATAAAAATTGCTCAAGAAATTCTATACATTTTTTAAGGAAAGAATTAAAGAGGAAGACAGATTACAATTATATGAGCATATTCTAATTTAAAAAATAATATGAAAGGGTGCAGCACATTTTAGAATTATCTCCTTCTTATGATTTACCCATTTGTTCATTTACCTGTTTTTCCAGCAATATTTTCTGAGCACCTACTATGGGCCAGGCACTGGATATACAACAGTGAACAAAAAAAGAATGTTCCTTTCTAGGGATCTAATGTACAGCATGGTGGCTATAGTTAATAATATTGCATTATATCCTTGAAGGTTGCTAAGAGTAGATTTTAAATGTTTTCCCCACAAAAAAGAAATGGTAATTATGTGACGAGATGGAGGTGTTAGCTAATGCTACGGTGGTAATCAATTTGTAATATATAAGTGTTGATTATATATAATGAACATGTTGTACACCTTAAACTTACACAAGCTTTATGTCAATTACATCTCAATAAAGCAGGAAAAAAGTAGATTCTTGCCTTAATGGAGGTTACAGTCTACTTGGGGAGATGGACAATCCTATAATTACATGTACAAATTAAAAATTGCAACTGTGACAAGTGTAAACAAGAGAGTCACAAAGCCTATCAGAGAGAATTAGGATGAGCACAGAGGGCCCTTGGAGGGAGGGGTCCCAGGGAGCACGATGGACCGAGAAAAGGCCTCTGTGGCTCGTGACCAGGTGACACTATAGAGCTAGACTTGTGAAAATTCTGTGAAGCCTTCCTTTTTTCTTATTCCCCACTAGGATTATCACCTATCGTTTGACATTTCCTTTTGGATGTCTCAAATACGCTTCAGAGTAACATGTCACAAGTGTGCAGCAAGTGAGGGGGCTGTTATGCAGGGTACAGTTCCAGGGGTAGATGTGGGCGATGGATGGTGCAGGGTCTTGAAGTCCATTCTAAGTTTTGCCTTAATCTTTCGATGTTTTCAGGCACAGATATGAATGATTTGCCTTTTGAAAAGGTAATTCTGACTCTCTTGTGGAAGACACATCTGAGAAAGGCCTCAATGGATGCAGATGCACAGATTAGAATATTGCAAAACTAAAAGAAGCAGAGGGGTAGGAGAGGAGGTAGCCTTGAAACACAGAGTGATGGCAGTGGAGATGGAGAAAGGAAAACCTATTTGGATGTTATTCAAAAAGTGAATTTAATGATGGAGCAGATGTGGGGCTGAAGGAGAGAAGAATCAAAGATGACTACTGTTTTATTGTATCATGACTGACAGGATGGTGGTACCACTCCTTGAGGTAAGAAACAGTGGCCAGCAGCCAAGATTGGGGGCAAGGTGGAATCTGGTTACCATCTGATTTTGGACATGTTAATCTGAAATGTATTTGAGACACCCACGAGAAAATGTCGAATGATAGGTGATAATCCTAGTGGGGAACTAAAAGAAAAGGAAGGCATCACAGAACTTTCACAAGTCTGGCTCTATATTGTCACCTGACCATGAGCCAAAAATATGTGCTATTTTTTTCTTTATTCTCTAAAGAATAACTCTCCGTGGAGTTCATATCCTCTGACGGGGCCTTGGCAGCGTACCATAATGTGAGATTATCACATATGACCTGAAGTTAGATGCAAGGGCTGGGATGCACAGTGGCCACCAGCGTGGGAGGCAATAGTGAAGCCCATATTCTGGTTGTTTCATTCTCTGTTGCTATTATAATCTCCTTTGAGAGCAGGTGGTGTATTTACACATTTCCTTCATTTCTTGAATAATGCCAAGCACCTTGCTGTTAATTCAGTATATAGTTGGCACAAACTCGCTCAATAAATAAATCAATGGATAACTGGCTGAGTGAGCATATGAATTCAATTTATTTCTTCCGTATGCATTGCTTAGGCACATGCGCTACATATTTGTTAGGTGTTGCTGGTGTTTCTGAAGAAGAGATGATGGCGAGGGCCTAGAATTCTTGGCTCCAGTCACAGCCTTGCTGCCTTGCGTGATTCTTGCGCACAGGTCTGGCAATGCACGCTCTATCACTGGCTCTAGTTCAGCCTCTAAGCCTTGGTTGGCCTGGACCAAAGGACTTCTCTTGTTCCATCAGCAAAAAAGAAGTCTGAAGCCATGCTCTGGGTGACCTTTCATCATTTTTCTCTGCCTGGGGTGATGGGAAAGTGCAGGAGAAGGGGGGCAGCACTGAGTCCACTTTCATGGAGTGAAAACAAGCACAACCAACAGCAAGAAATCTGGTAAATAAAACCATAAGTGACTTGAGCAGTCAATTCACACACACACACACACAAATGACTATAAATATGCATAAATGCCCAAGTTAAGTGAATGACTAAAGCAATGTTATATTTTTTTCCTATTAGATTTACAAAAATGAAAAGAATTGATATCATTTAGTACTGACAAGGGTATGGGAGATGAGACACATATACCCATTGTTGATGGAAATTGATACAATTTTTGGGGGGGAGAGAGGGGTCCATTTAGCAGCACATATCAAAATGTTAAATGCCCATGCTCTTGGATCTAGCAGTATCTCTTCTAGATATTTATCATCTTCCCAGTAATGCTGCAGATTTTTGAGTTCTGACCACGTGCCAGGTACTACTTTATGCTCTTTACAGGTACTAAGCTGTTTATTTGTCACAAAATTCTGTGGGATAGTTTCTACTGTTATCCAGCTTGTAGAAATGAGGAAATCAAATCATAGTGAGGTTAAGCAGTTGTCCAAGGCCACGCTGCTAATGAGCTACAGAAGTCAGATTCAAATCCAGGCGGTTTGCTCTAGAGCTACGTAGATGTACCTGCCTTTATTGTCTTCTCCTGAAGATAGGCAGAATGTCATGGTGTTGAAGAGTTCAGGCTCTCTGAAGGCTGCCCCACCTCCTCTTCTGATCTAATTTTAGACTAATCCTCAGAATAGCACTAGCATCCCCTTCCACTGGACTGACAAGCAGGATTCAGCAATAGGCAGATGTTCCGTATCTGAGCAGAGAAATTTTGACACTTCTGAATCCTCCTTTCCTGTCTTGACACCCAACACTGTTCCGCATGAGTCTATTTTAAGAACTTCTATATATATTATATTAATTAATCCTCACAAAACCCCCATGAGGTAGGCACTAATGTTATCTTCATTTTGCAGAGGAGGAGACTGAGCAGCAGAATGTCATTATTTGAACCTCCGCTTTAGAAAGGTTTATCTGGGAGCCCAAGTGTCAAGTCATACTGAAGACAAAAGGTCGTGAAGACCTGAACCAGTCTGAGAATGAGGTACAGGGGAGGGGAACAGATATGGGCAACATCATGGAAGTAACATTCAGAGGACTTAGTAACTAACAAAATATGGGTGACAAGTAGGGGGCGGTTACCATTAATCTTCTTGGGCTTTTAAACCTAGGAGATTGGAAAGATAACAGCGATTCATACTTCTAACCTAATCTCTACCAGCTAGTTGTGTTTGTACCTTGAGTTGGTGGGGGTTGGGGTTATGCCAAATCACTCACCCTAGGAAGGGCATGATGTTCTTGTCATCAGATGACTGAAAGGCTCAAAATGAACTTATTCTTAGGCTAGGAGAAAATGAGTTCAAAATTAGTCTGAGCTATTTTCAGAGGGAAAATACCATGATGTGTATTTTAATATTAGGATCAAAAGGAAGAAATCTGATGTTTATTGGGAGTCTACAGTATTAGACAAATTTATGTAATTTATGGTATTTGTTTATCTGAGTAGAAATTATTTTCCTATTGTCATATATGGATGAGAGAAGTAATTTGCTGATGTCACACAAATGGTAAATGACAGAGCCATCTTTTACTCTAATTTCAGTGCCTTTTATTCTAATTTCAAACCACCAAAGAGCTCAATATTGCTTTTTCCTACTTTTTTCTTTTCTATTTTTTAAAAAATAAGATTTCATAAAGATCGAGCACACTCCCTAGTTTCCTCAGCAATCTTGTTCTTGTCCAGTGATCTCACTCTAACACAGACCAACCGTCTATGAATTTTCTGGTCTGTGACTCACATAACTCTTATCGTTGGGCCCTGGCACAGTCCAGTAGTACTTGCCTCTGAGGCATTTCAGCTTCCTATTTACTACCTTCAGGCCTTGCTCTTAGAAAAATAGTATAAAATAGTTTGCCTTCAGTGTCCTTGTTTTCATCCTTCTCTTCCCTTTCATTGACCATGTCCATCATTTCCCTGATGCTCTTTGGATACTCAGATGTCTGCACTGGGTGAAAATCAGTTTTATTTTATTTTTTGTCTCCTCCATAAAACTAGTTTATCTTGTGTACCATTCTTTCAGAGCCTAGAGAGTTGAATAGCTAATTTGGTAATGGATTATGATGACATTTTTTCTTTTCCTAGTGAATTTTGTCCATATTGGTTATAGTTCTTCAGAGAAACAGAACCAAATGGATGTGTGTGTGTGTGAGTGTGTGTGTGTGTGTGTGTGTGTATATATAGAGAGAGAGAGAGAGGAAGAGAGAGAGAAAGAGAAATCCTGGAAAGTCCAAATCTGCAGTGGTGGCTGGTGGCCTGGAGATCCAGGACAGCCAATGGTGGAGTTCCAGTCTGAAGGATTGCAGATAGACACCCAGGAGAGCTGATAGTGCAGATGAAGGTTGAAGGCAGTCTGCTGGAGAATTTCCTCTTGCTTGGGGAGGCTGATCTTTTTGTTCCATTCAGGCCTTCAGCTGATTGGATGAGGCCCACTCACATTATGGAGAGCAATTTGCTTACTTGAAGTTTACTGATTCAAATGTTAATCTTATCCAAAAACACCCTCCAAGTTGACTCATCATATTAAACATCATATCTTTTTATCAGATATTCCTGGATAATGCATTTCTTTCTTTCCTTTTTTATTTTAAGGTCTGTAACAATGAGCTAGTCTTCTTTTTTTCTGGGAAAGATTCACCCTGAGCTAACGTCTGTTGCCAATCTTCATCTTTTTTATTCCACCTCCCCACAGCCCCAGTATGTAGTTGCATATTCGAGTTGTAAGTCCTTCTAGTTCTTCTATGTGAGCCACTGCCACAGCATGGCAACTGACAGATAAGTGGTGTGGTTCCATAACCGGGAACTGAACTTGGGCCACCGAAGTGGTGAGAGTGCCAAACTTTAACCACTAGGCCATCGGGGCTGGCTTGGTAATGCATTTCTAGTGGTATAATAGTTGACCTATTGGCAAGTCAAGGAGAGGGACTTTTGAGTAAGGATTTTTTCCACAACCCCCTCCCCACCCATCTACTATATAATTAGCTGCTTTTGCTTCTATTTCATGAGAATGGGCTGTTTGGAGGCATCTTGCTAAAGCATCTGCAATCTAAGGGTGTCATGTATTTTATTCTTTTTTTTTTTTGGTGAGGAAGATTCACCCTGAGCTAACATCTGTTGGCAATCTTCCTCTTTTTTCACTTGAGGAAGATTAGCCCTGAGCTAACATTTGTGCCAATCTTCCTCTATTTTGTATGTGGGATGCCTCCATAGCATGGCTGACGAGTGGAGTAGGTCCGCACCTGGCATCTGAACCCGTGAACCCTGACCACGAAAGTGGAGCGTGCAGGACCTCAACCACTCGGCCACGGGGCCGGCCCCCTATTTTATTCTTAAAAGAGAGTGTGTATGAGCCAGTGCCAAGTTCACATGACTCTATTAGCTCAGCAAACACATGAGGTGCCTAGGCTGCTGATCCTGAGGACAGAGCATGGTTTTCCATTTGCTTCCTCATTTATTTCCTCAATCCCCATAACTTATACCTGATTATCATTGTGGAGGCCACAATCTAACTTTCTTTCATTGTCTCTCTGGGTCCCCCTAGAACTTGGAAATGTTTGTTTGCACTGAGCGTGCCACCTTTGTGATTGGGCTGATAAAGAATACATCGCATCACGTATGCCTGAAACTAATAGGATATTGTATGTTAATTATACTTCAATAAAAAAATAAAATAAAAAATGTTGAAAGGCATGAAAAAAAATACATTACAGCAGCAGGCTCCAGGAGATACAAAAACAAATAAAAGAAAAAAATTGCCAACTTGCAATTCTTATCTAGTGATAGTCTCCATTTTATTCCGTAGAACCAAATTAAATACCTGCATTTTCCAGCAGCCTAACATTGCAGCTGCTGTGGACTCCTTCCCTTTGGTTCAGAAACCTCTTCAATGTTGGGCATCCACTTCTGTATGGGAGCAAGCTGTACAACTTGAAACCTGAGGTGCTCTTCCCTAGATTTACAGACGTTCCTGCTATTGCCAGAGGTTTTGGCACTCTTAGTAGTATAGGTAAGATATTTAAGAAACACAGGTGTTTGGGGAGTCTAAAAGATATTTCATAGAATTACAAGCATTGACAATTAGGAAAATGTTCAATTAAGGTAGAATTCCAAACTCATATGCCTACATGGACCCAGAATAGGGAGTAGATGAGCACAGTGAGAGAAGGATTTTGCAAATTGGCAAGCTTATGCTTCCTCTAACAGAGGCAGCCACTACTCAGATAGAGCTATGGAGGAATGAGGGCCCAGTATGGCCAGTTCTTCATGATTTTTTAAAAATATAGATTTATATGTGATCTGTTCAGATGGAATGAGAGGTAGAAGGATAAAGGGCATTTAAAAATGAATGAGAATATAATGTTAGTGAGATGACTGGATTTTTCCTAAGAGAAAACAGTAAGGATTCCTAGCTTACTTCATTCACCAAAATAAATCATAGATACCTAAATGTTAGGTTTTAAAATTCATAGAAGGACCAGAAATCATTATAGGTGAAGATTTATATGACACAGTGGGAAAGAATTTTCCAGGAATTATATCAAAGCTAGAACCAGAAAGCACGAAGCAAATGATAAATAGATATGACTACTAAAAAACTAAAGCTTAAAAACACCTTAAAAATTACACCATTATGAAAATTTTGAAATTATGGTAAACTATATTTAACATCTAGAAGAGAGAAAAGGTTAATATCCTTATTACATGACAAATTATTTACAAGACAAACACTGAAGAAAAACACTTTCAGAATAATGGGCAAAGAGTATAAATAAGCAGATCACAAAGATGCAAAAATGTTTAGGCTCATTGGTAATAAAAGTTGCAAATTGAAATGAGGCATAATTATTCATCTACCAAATTGAAAATAATTTAAAACGGTAAGTAGGAGGCTGAGGTAGCAGGGAAATTAGAAATAACATACATTGCTGGTGGGGAATGAAAATGGGAAAGAATTCTGGAAGGCAATTTGCCAAAATGTATTGAAAGCCTTAAAAACCTGCTTACCATTTGACCCAAGAGTTTTGCTTTTAGGAATCTACCCTAAGATGAATATATATATATTCATTCTCTAGAGGAGAAAGACTAAGATGTTGAGGAATTTGAAATTAGATCACGAAAAAGCAAGGGAAAAGAACTGTTAGAAGAGTAGCCAGCAAAGGATCTGATAATAGGCTTCAAACATTGGAAGGAGTGTTATGTGAAAGAATGATTTGACTCATTCTGTACAACTTCTAAGAGCAGAAATAAATCAATATATGGAATTTATAGAAAGGCAATGTAGGGGCTCTATTTAAAGAAGTACTTTCAAACAATCCGAGCTGTCCATAATGGAATTGACTACCTCGGGAAGAAGCAATTCCTTGTGGCTAAAAATATTCAAGCCTAAGTAAGGGAAGATTCATAAAGCAGAAAGGACTTTGACTAGATAATTTCCTCTGCTTAGAAGACTCGCCTCCTCTTCCTCCCCTACATGAGCTTCTGTACCCTCTCTCATTTCAACTCATGACTCCTACTTCCTCTTCAGATCTCATACTAAATGTTACCTCTCTCTAGAACTCTTCCCTGACCACTTGTGCCAACTTAATGCTGTTTATTTGTGCCTCTCACAGCCATCCCCATTTCCCCTTTGCGTCACTTACGGTGCATTATAATTTTCCTTTTATTTGACTGTCTCCCAGTAGGTTACAAACTTTATGTAGAGGCAGTTTTATTTTTCTATCTTGTTCATCTTTTTATGTCTGGCGCATAGTACAGACCCTGGCACATAGTAAGATCAAATTAATCTTAAGGAAGTTTGTACAAAGGTTAAAATAACTTTATATTTCATTTCTTTGGAAACCAAAAGTCATTAAATCAGGGAGGCAAATCTACTTTTTTCCTTATTTTCATTTAGAGTGTCCAATTGCTCATGGTTCTGTTCACCTTGTTGGTACACTGGCCTGTGTATACACCTTAGGAGTTCTAAAGGGAGGACTTACAGTGGCCTGCCTCCCTCCCTGCTCCAGCTTACCTCCAACCTTCCCAGATGGTTCCGTTTAGTCATCACCTGCAGATTCAGTCCAGCCCGAGTTGTCGACCTAAATCTTTTATTAGAGAGATTATATAAAGCTGGACAAAATTCTCCAGAGGTTCAGCATGCTCAGCTTTGATGCAAGCCTTTCTCAGATACTGACTTAAGTTCTGGAAAGTGGCTCTTTTGTTTATCTAAATTGGAATTAGTTTTATTTTTTATTATCAGAAATGTCAAATATTACAAAAAATTATTACAGAAAAATTCAGTTAAAACAGATAATGTAAAAGATAAAGTAAAATCACCTATAATCCACCTGAAGATGACTTTTGTTTATCTTTGTAGACTTTTTGACAAATAAGCATTTTATGACAAAATATTGTCATAATATAGAAACTATTTTATAACATACTTTTCCATATGATATATTGAGAAATCCTCTCCAGATCAATAAATACATGGTTATACCTTTTGTCATGTCTGTATAGCATTCCAGAATATGAATATACCATAGTTTATTAAAATAGTTTTGTGTTTTAAGATATTTAGGTTGTTTCAGTTTTTCACATCTATGAACAATGATACAAAAAACATTCTTGGTTGCATATCTAATTGGACATAATTGATTATTGCATTAGTGTAGATTCTAAGATAAAATCCTATAGCTAGGGTCACTAGATCACAAGAAACCTGCAATATTTTTGGCTTTGGGTATGTATTGCCAAGTGACACTTCAGAAAGTATGTAGTAATTTGTGCAGGTACAATAAGCCTAATGCCGTTGATATGATGGACCAGCTTGATGTTCTGTGGGTTATTAAAATAAAAAATTTCCCTTCAGCTTAAGTGATGAGAAACAGGAACATTGATATAGCCCTAAGGGCAAGATAGTAAACATGTACTGTTATCATTGCCATGAGAAGAAAAATTGTTTTTTAAAACTGATGAGAATAAGGAAAAATGCATTTATTAAGTTAAATTTGCATATCAAATTCCAAGGGTTGTATTGGTTTATTCACTAAAAATTTCATTTTCAAAAACACACCTGTAGTTGGTATAACATCTTGAACAAAGCATTTAGCTTTCCCTTAGTTGAATGGCCCAGGTATATGAACTGGCTTAGATCTGGAAATTCTGGTATATAGGCTATGAATCCTTACTAGTGATACTTAAATTAGGTTTCTGTCCACCAGACCTCTATGTGTCAAGCTGTATCTTAGTGGGCTGCTTATCTATTTTATTTCTAGGAAACCTGTGATCAATTAACCATTGCCACAGATCCCTATGGGTCAAAACATTCTGATTACCCCTCCTTCAAATCTTTTCATGGTGACTGCGACCACCTTGGTTGGGGAGAGCACTATCTGGTCAACTGCTCTAGCATCCCATCATTCCCTTTGAAGTCAGGGACCATCCAGTGTAGCAGTCTCCAATCTACAGAGGACAGCTACATAGAGCTCTTCAAGAAAACTGGCACTCCCCTCCCCTCCCACCAATAATATTTTTCATAAAAAGAAAGAAGTATCTTCTGGGTCCTCCAGTGAGATATAGTTTGGGAGGGTGGATGAGAACAAAACTGATACATTCCATTGCTCCTCTTTCCCTCAGACTTCAGTCTTTGTTCTTAAACGATTTGTTTTAATCAGGTATGATAAGATGATAGACAGACAACTGCCTTGAAAGAAGAGTTTATTACTTAAAATTCCCAAAAGGATGGGGCAGGCCCTCCCTCCTAGGACCACACAAAAAAGCACCTGGGTCAGTCAAGAGGCAGAATGAATGAAGGGGAAGCATATTCCAGAGACTTTATTGGGTTTTTCAAAGAAAGGAATGGACAAGGTAGGGTAGTACACCGAGTAAGTTTAGGGTGGAATGGTTTGAATAATTTTGGTAGGCTCTGGGCTATAGGTGTGGGTCCTAGTTTTCAGGTACCTAGCTCTGGGGTAATTTAGGGCAGGGGGAATATTGGCTTGGTGTTTGAGAGTTTGATAAAGGAGGTGATTGGGGGTATGAGCTCTATATTGGCTAGTTTCCATATCAACAGTATGCTTGCAGGCAAGTTTTCTTCCTCTAAGAATCAACTACCCTTAGGAGGAGAAGTCCCTCCCTGGGCCTGCAAGGCCCCAAGATGTCAAAGCATCAAAATATACATAAAATAAAAAACATAATTAATACAGTCATCTTCCTCTGTAACGTAATAGGAAAGTTCCACCATTTTGATCTCATTAACTCATTCACTATAGACCACCCAGCAGTTAACTAATGCCAATTCCATATGTTTAAGCCAACATTGAATTTGGGCTAACCATAACTTTAATTTGTCAGCCATTTAATGAACTTAGAATCCACTCTCATAATATAAACTCCAAATTTATGGTGATACAGAATGGCACGGTTCTATAAATCTTTCTGTGTATAGGCTCTTATTCCAGAGAAGGTCATGTATTTCTCACTCAGTCTGGACTCTGTTGGAATTTAACTCGCAAGTATGACCTGGAAGTAATAATGTGTGCTGTGTAGGGACCCTCAGAAAAACTGACATCAGTTGGTGAGTTGCTGTCCCAGCTTTAGTCACTGAACAGCTTTTATGTAGGAGAACCTGGTTCCTTCATGGTAGTGGTGGTGGCGAGGGTCTCTTTTGCCAATAAAAGTGATTCAAGCGCATTTAGGAGTTAAAAATTCTCAGTCTCAGGGTCCTACTCTTTCCAAACCAGTTTATAAGAGATCTGGTGGAGTTCAGCTCTAAATCGAAATGCTATTTTGCACCCCTTATAATTAGGCCATGGGTTACTAGTAGTAGCTGCTTTGTGACCACATATAGGAGATGAGGGAATCCTTCTATGCTGGTATAAGGCTTTAAGATTTTCCTCAGTGTGTTCTCAATTGTATAGATTTCAATTTCTTATTTTTTCTATTTATTCTTTTGGCTTTCTAGGGCTGTAAGAGGAAGACAGGTGACTTCATAATCTCTGTGATCACCACAGCAACTAAATGGTATCGGCCACTTGATATCTCAAAGCCTTGCCCTCTGCCTGCATTTCATGCCATGCCACCACTGGAAATAATTTGAGTAATTTTGTTGCCGTCGATGTTGAGGATTACTCATGTCCCAGTTGCCTTCAGCTGGAGGTTGTCCATGTGGTTCTCAATTTTGTAAGCAACTCGATCCCAAAATACCACATTTTGGTCTGTTTCATGGGCTCCTGATCTGTTACTGTACCAGTTAGAGATTCTAACAGGAAATCAATAGCACTCTAAAATTGGGGAATTTGAGGAGATTTTGATAAAGGGACTATTAACAAAGGTAAGGGCAGAGTGTGGGCAAATGACAAGGGATAAAGCAGTTCACAGAGGTAGCAATAGTGGGGGCCATAACCATCTCTAGACTTGAATGGGTGTGGAGAGGGAACAATGAGCAGAACCTGGAGACAGAGAGCTCTGTGGAGAGGACTGTTTGACAGAATCTGGGACTTTTGGCTAAGGGATGTAAGTGACTGCCAGGGCTACTGGTAAGAGCAGGAAAATCAATATCCTCGTCTCATCTTCATCACTTGTTTTGATCTCCTAGGTGCTCCTCATGGACTGAAGTTAACTAAAAGGCAAAGGGCTGGGAGTTCACTGATGTCCTTACAAGTCAGCCTCTTGGAGCACAGGGGAATTTTCTTGGGTGGACTGTGGATATGGAAGGATTCAGTTTGTGCCTTGTGGTGTAGTACAGTTTGATTTGGGCTAGACTTGCTCTCTAAAAGTGTTGAAATCTAAGACCTGGTTTTAGCAATCTATCTATGTAGTGCTGTCACCTAGGGAGACGCTGGAGGAATAGGAAATGGAGCCAGATCCTGCAGAGGAGTGTGTAGAAGAGCAATTCCTAGTGTGTTAGGGCATTTGCTCTGATTCTGGGATTTAGAACAGAGTTGTGGTCACTACAGCAGGGGCTGGCAAACTTTATGCAAAGGGCCAGATAGTAAATATTTTAGATTTTCCAGCTCATACAGTCATTATCTCAACTACTTACCTTTCATCATAGTTCAAAAGTATCCATAGACAATATCTAAACAAATGGATATGACTGGTTTCCTGTAAAGTCTTATTTCCAAAAGTAGGTTGAGGACAGGATTCGGCCCAGGGGCCATAGTTTGCAGACCCCTACACTACAGAAATTGGAAGTGGAAACAGGAAATTGAATTAGAAACTCAGTTAAATAGATTCACCAATCCTGCAGTAATTGGTGAATGCTGTGAATTAGCCAGCAGTTTTGTACTCAGGTTTTACCCTTTGGCAAACTGATTTATCGCAGTGAGTCTATGAAGGCAAGATTAGTTTCTGACCCCCCTGGCTCGAGGTTGATGCTGCTAAAATGCTTTCCTAAAATGTTTTTCTAGTTAAGTTTGGTTCAGGAACCCAGTTGGACCAAGGCTATAGGTAGTAGACAGCCTTGACTTTCAAGAAAGATGAAGTCAGCTACCCTGTTCCAGTGACTCCTAGGACACCTACATGAGCCTCGCTTTTCCACCAGACCCTCTGCCATACTTTTTTGCACTTAGGCCTTAGCTGTTGCTCTGAATTTCATTCCCCTGCTTGTTCCTGGGTCTTGGAACAGACCTACACTCATCCTGTCCAGTGGATTTACTCTCCAGATTCCACCTTTTCCTTATTTGGCCAATTCTGGTTAGGCAGGACATAGATTAAGATTGCATCATTTCCAGGTATTATGTTTGTATATTTTTCACTTACTTTACAGGTAAAGCTTGGTCATATTTTATTGGGCACTTTTTAAAATGAACTTGGACTTAGTGCATGTAGTTTTAAGCCATTAAAAGGTGTAATTGGAGATTCAGGAATAGACTCCATTTGGTTCTCCAGATTTATTAGCCCCTGAATCACACGCAGCAGGAACTGGAACGTTGGAGTGCTCTCATCCAGATTTTGAGTTACTACATTGTGGTTTCTACATAAAGAAGGCACAGTTCAGGGCTTTTAGCTCTAGATTCAATCACTTGACTAGAGAGAGCTTTGGATGCCTTCCCAAAAGTTCTGACACTAAAAAAGTTATGCACTTTTCTTTTATAGAGGCAGGAATGGATTTCCATGAGTGTAACAACCATTCTTCAGCCCCTCACCTATCAACCTTTCTTACCAAGGGTGTGCATTTGAGCGATTAGGGGTTGACTTGAGAATGTGGCCACAGGAAAGAGCTGGGATAACTGGCCCATGCAGGATTGTGTCAAAGAATTGAGCTTTGTTGTCGCTTTGTTAAGTGGATTAGGCAGAATTGTGAATCGCCTTAAAGTGATCTCTAAAACAGACCTGCTCCTCACATGTCTAGCCTAGTGGCTGTTTGCCATTTGTAAGGCAGAATGTGAAAACCAGCAGCAGTGGCTGCCAACTCAACCCTTCTGGAGGGCGTCCAGAGCAGCTGGAGGAGAGCACAGAGTTTGAGTGGAGGTTCTGTTAGATTTCTCTCAAGACACCAAGCGGGGATTATGGCTTCACATAATTCTGGCCACTATGGAAGAGTCAGGAGAGTGGCAGAGGGAAGTGCCTTTCCTTGGGGGCCATGACAGTCACATGCATTCTGCTGAGCTTCAGAAGGCTTAAAGTTGGGCAGAATGGAAATTAGCAAGAGTCCTCGGTGGAGGAAAAAGAAATCAGGATTCCAGTCCTAGCTCTGCCTTTAATTGCTGTGTAAGTGAGGCGTAATCACTCAGCCTTTTCTGGGAGTTGGTTTCCTTATCTGTAAAGTAGCGATAATTAGTCCTGCCCTCTCTCTCTCAAAGAGACGATGAGTACCAAATGAGAACATTAATGAATGTGAAAGTATTTGAAAACAGTATAAAGCACAAGAGAAAGACATTATTATCACTGCTGCTAATGAAATTGACTGACTCACTAGCACATAATGCTTTCTGTGTCAAACACACACTCTTCATCCGGACTTCCAAGTTTTTTTCTCAGCTGGACTATATGAGGTACTATTACAAATCCCTTACCAGGACTCTGCTCCAACCAAGCTATTCTCGCAATATTCCTTTTCACATCACATTTTGCTCGTTTCTACCTTTATGTTTTCTGTATTTTGTTTCTGGTTTTCCTCCCAACACTCTTTTTCAGCTCCCCTCACAGCCCACACCCTGTCTTTTAAAGCTAGTTTTCTGAGGGCATCCTATTTAGCTCTCTTCTCACTCAAAATAGTCCTTGGAAGATCCTGTCCACTCCTGTGGCATCAACTACCATCTATGTGCTGATAAGTTCTTCTCACTTCATGATTAATGACAGCACAATCCTCCCATTGGAAGTTAGACAAGATGTATTCTTTTCCCTCTCCCTCATTGTTTTCCTCATATCTTCCTCCATATCTCCTTAGCCATCAAGTCCTGTAGCATCAATCTCCTGAATCTCTATAGCATTGCCGCTGCTTTACTTTGGGTCCAAATCTATGGTAACTTGGATTATTGTCATAGTTTACTGATTAGATTCCCTGTTTCCAGTCTATTTTCCTGCCAATATATCCTCCACCCTCTGCCAAACTGATGTTTCTAAAACACAAATCTGATCATGCCGTTTCCGTGTTCCAAATGCTTCAGTAAGTCTCACTCTTTTCATAATTAAGTTCAACCATAGCACAGAAGCACACAAGGCTCATCATGATCGGGCCCCCACCTATCTTGCTCCCTACTGGGTATTAACTCTTTTTAGGTCTTGAACTCATCTAAGAATCTGAGGAAACAGAAAAATTTCTAGGTAAAGATTTGCAAACAAAGGACCATTTGCTCCCAGAGCTCGTCTCTGCCACACTTATGGACCACCACATTCGCAGTCCGCCTCCAACCTCACTCCCTGCCATCTCTTCATGCAGACACGTGGCTCCAAACACAGCGGTTCTTGGAGTTCCCCAGTGACGTGTGGCTCTTTCATGCCTTTTACCTTCATACTTTATGTCCCCTTGGCCAGGAATTCCCTTCTTACCATCTTTGTCCAGCTAAAACCACTTGTCCTTCAAAACCTAGTTCAAACATTACTACTTCTAGGAAGTCTTCTTTGATTGTCTATCTGGTTTACCCATTCCTGTTGTGTGGTTCCAGAATAGCCTGAATAGTCTTCTGTCCCGCCTTCCCTCAATAGATTTTTGATCTATTGTGTGTTTACTTGCTAGATTATTTGAAGGTAGGGATCTTGTCTTAATTGACTACATATTTCCAGCCCACAGCATATTACCTGGCATATAAGAAGCACTTGATAAAATGTTTACTGAATAGAATTGAATTGTTCTTATCTAGAATACTCTTCTCCCTCTCTTTGACTAGTACATAATTTATAGTCCTTTTAAGGCTAATCACAAAGACAATCTCTTATATAATCTTGCTTCATTATCACCATAATTTAATGATTTTCTCTTTGAATTTCTTTATTACTACTGTTCGTTTTTAGAATCACATGTTAATTTAGAGGTTGCTTTGAAATATATCATCCTAAACCGTTACTATTCTTTATGTACATGATGCAATGCAGGGTAAAGTGTCCTGGGAAAAGAGTCAGAAGACCCAGCTCTAGCTTTAGCTCTGCTATGAACTAAATATGTGGCCCCAGCCAAAGTATTGATTTTTTTTCCCCCTTGGTTTAAATTTTCTTGTTTTTAAAATGAGGGATCTGTACAATCTCTAAGATGCCTTCCTGTTAAAAGGTTATATGCCATTAATGTCTTTAATTCTTTCACATATCATATCTATATATTTCAGTTTTCCAATTACACCACAGTTTCTGCAGGCAAGGCATATTTTGTCTGTGTGTCACTGATTACACATCCACATATCTGTGAAACGAACACTTAGTAAACTCTTAGCATCACCTTGGGAGATTAAGTGCAAAGAATGATGTAACAAAGGGTTAACAAAATCATGTTTTTGCAGCTTCAAATCTCTGGATTACTACTTGAGTTATGTGTGGTTAGGGTATATCATGTGTATATTCCTATAACCAGAACTGTCTTTTAGAAAGAGGGCTAGATTTGAATCTTCAAACCTTATTTTGAAGTAGGAATTTCCTTCCCTCTTGGGAAAAGATGTATTCTGATTCAAAGTGGGAGAAAGAGCTTTAAGAGACTCTTGAAGAACTTCAAAGGAACTTTTGGAATCCAAACTATGCCAAGAAAAAAAAGCAAAAATAAATCAGAAAAAATAATTGATTTTTTTCTTGTTAATCTAAGGCAAAATGTACTGCTTTGCAGAGTATAATATGGCTTTCACCAGACTATGAATTTTTGTCTGGTGATTTGAAATATTTTTCTGATTCCAAAGAAGGACCAAAGGTTAGTGGCCTGGGTAACAAGTGATGATATTCATTGCAGTCATACTGGCTTTTTAAAAAAATGACTCTGTGTTTATCCAGCACGGGTGCTCTTCATCTCCTTTCATCTTAGCTTTTAAAAATCAGCAGCATCTTCCCTCAGCAATGGCTATATGTGTAGACAACTCAACCTTGGGTTACAGAGGTCAAAAGAGTTGCAACTGAAACAATTCTGTATATCTGAGTAGTGGATCCTAAACACCAAACACTGTCTCCTAAAGAATAAATACAGTTTTTCCTTGAACAATTAGATTGACTCTGTTGTTGAACCTGCAATAGTCACTACGTACTTAATCCACATCAATCAGCTGTTTCTTTTCTGTTGGTCAATTTAGGCAAGATATGGCCTTCGTTTCTAATTAAAGGAGTCAAAATTACAGTAACCCCACGTTCATCATTGAATTCGCATTTGTAATTATTTGTTTACTTTTGTATCTCTACCAGCAGTATATCTAGACTATTTGACACATAAAGCAGATCGATTTTTAACCTTTCCTTGCTCTAAACAACAAAATTGTTTTCTGTAATGATTATTATTTTCTGTAGTACTTGGTACACTACACTCCGAGTTCCTTGAAGTCAGGGACCATGTCTTACTTATCATTGGATCACCAGGGTCTAGTATTTTGCCAGATTTTTTTAGTTGGTGCTCAAGAGATGCTTATGAGTGCAATGAATGAATGAATGGATCATCATCTGTGGTATGGCCAAGATTGATTACTAAGTGACTTTTGCTAGAGATCATGCACTGCATTAGACAGAGTCTTCATTTTCCTTGGTATGCCTGGACAATGCTTACCACACTCTTTAAAGGAATTGTATAAAGTTCTACCAGTGGAAACCTATGGACTTGACAATAGGTTCATATGTTTCAACGTCAAGTCTGATCTCTTCAACACTTTCAAAACTGTAGCTCCTGGCATTTCAAGTGCTCTAGCCATAGGTCCAAAGTGGGTCAGATGCCTGAACTGTCATAGTTAATTTGCCCTTACTATTGAAACTCTGTGTTGAATGTCAGAAATCACACAATTGCCTCTCTTACCTTCTAATTGTTACTTAATTTTCATTTTTCAACCTCATTTTGCAAGCACTGAAGTGCAAATTAAATAGAAATTAAGGGGTAAAAATACACAACTACGTGATTCTTCAGTCTTCTGTACAATGCCAGTGGCTGCATAGAAATTCTCGGTAAAGATGTCAAACCAAGCAGCACCATTTAAAGAATTTGAGTCATTCTAAGGGTAATCTATTTTAAAATCACCTTTCTGCTAAGACTTCTGTTTATCCGTGGCTACACAGCAAGCAAGTAAGCAAGAACGCAAGGGATCTTTTAAAAAGTAACTCCTTTGCCAGTTTTACAACTTTAGCGTGAAAAGGAAGAGATTCACATAAATGGCTAAGGTCTTAATTAGCTCCCAAGTGATGGAGACTTCACCTCCCAAGTGTCATAGTGAATTCATATGTTCAATTAGTAGTATCTTAAGTAATATCAGGTCTTAGGAGGCAGACAATATGTTGTCTTACAATGTGCTTTGGAAATTCTTCAAAGTGGCTCAGTCTTCACAGTGGAACAAGGCTGGTGGTAGGAGAATGTGGTCTCTGAGATTTCCCGTGATGGGGATTGGGCAATCTCCCTCTTGATTAGTGCCCCAGCTGTTCAGAACCTTGCCTTTGAAGATTTGCTGGGTCAAGATGCACCAGAAGAAATTCCAACGGCCTAGAATAATTCCTTTTTTAAATTTTTGCTTTTAATCTTTGTTGGGTTTTACTATTTGTATTTGCCTGGCACGATGCTAGGCACCTTTGCATGGATTGTGTAATTGGCTTTAATTCTTTCAATCATCCTGTGAGGTGGCTTTGATTACTCTTCCTTTACACGAGGCAACTGAGTTGTTCAGGTAATTAGCCAGTATTTAAAAGTAGGTTTTCTTATTATTTCATTTGCAGTATTCTTTCTACAATTTGATAGCAGAGACAGTGGGAGGGTGGTCAATGGCTCTGGGTTACTTTTTCCTTTCTAGGCTCTTTCTTTGCCTATCTTCCATCAAACATAAGTTTTAACAAAACTGACCATTTGTCAGTTTGTCAAACTTACCATCCGTTCTCTCATACCTCCTGGCTTTGCACGGGCTACTCTCAGACATCCCTATGTCCTTTCTCTCCGCCTGACAAACATCTCCCTCCTGGAGCGCTCATAAAGGTTTTTACCACCTCTGGAAGTCTGTGATTTCCCTTAGCACCTGGCGCTTCTACAATGATAGCACTGATTACAGTGTGCTAAGGCCCTGCTTAGTGTTCTGCCCATCACTATAAAGCTTGAAGCAGGGAAGTGCCCAACAGCAGCACCCAGCACAGTGCCTAGAGCCTAATAGATGCCCAGTGCATCACTATTGATTGACTGTTGTTGAGTCTGATTGTAATTTCTTTGCATTTTCTATAAAACCCCTAGTCTAGAATGTAAAAAGAACACTTAACTATTGTTGTCTCTGGAGTGTGGGACTGGGAGCTAGGTGGGAGGGGAGAGTGCTTTTCTTTGTACACCTTTGGTGTAAATAATTTATCGTGTGCATTAACTAACTTGTAAATAAAAGCAAAAGTCATTATAAACAAAAACAAAAACTCTGGCAATATCATTTTGAAAGGTTGTACATTTTTCCATGCAGTCTTTCTCTAAACCTTTTCTATGTGTTGGCAAATGAAGAGCTCTCAACAGAATAATCAATGGATCGCTTGGTGAAATATTGGTGCAGGAGCAGGAACCTGCCGTTCAGCTCATTCAGTAACCCTAGCTGTGAGCCACAGTCTGCTGCTACTGGACACTACATAGAAAGCCAAAACTAGGCAGAAAAAATTCTGACATGCAAAGCTTATAAAATAGTCATGCCCCATATATTTGTTCGATCTATAAAAAACTTTAATTTTCCCCAATATTCGTTATATACCATAAATCACTAGGAGCTTGAAGAAAACTAAGATATTTTGGCTGAAATGTAATAGGATATTCTCTTTTGATAAGAAAACAATATAAAAGCACTACATATGAATCAGCCCCAATAAATAATCCAGGAGATATTTGAGGTAAAAAAAAAAAGTTTTTCGAGGCTATAAATCCGTAAGAAAATAGACTTGTAGAGAATATATTAAACCAACTGGGAGGCAAACTCCATTAACGGAAGATTAAATTAAAAGCTCACAATGACTTCAAAGTGCCCTTATTTCTAGGGAAAATATGGAGACTCCCAAGTGGAAATGGAATGTATAACAGTTGATCATAAATATAATCTGTTAGTAAAGGAGCACAAATTAAAGTTGTATTAATTGGAGAAATGGCTATTAAGTGCCCAATCTGGAAATGGAGCCCTCTCTTAGGGACTGCAAGGGGAACAGGATGTAAGGGCAAGTCCTTCCTTTAAGGGAATTTATAATCTAAAGTAGTGGATATAAGACAAGTATTCAAATAACCACAATAACCAGAAAATTAGAAGTATCACCTGAGGGGTACACACAACATTGTAAAAAATAGTGTTGGGGACCTCACACAGTAGAGGGTCAAGGAGAGACTTTATTCATGGCAAGTGGGATCTGGGATCTGCAGTGGAGCAGGGAGCATTCTAGGAAGCAGGAATAAGCAGAAGCATAGGCTCAGAGGTGGGACAGTATGGAGAGAAGGAAATGGAAGGATCTACTTTGGCTCTAGTAGAGGATACATGCAGGGAACTGCTGGGAATAAAGTCTGAGAACCTAGATTCAGGATCTGTTTTGAATGAACTTGCCTGTTGATTGGCCTCAGGGAGACAGTGTAAGACTGGAAGAGAGCAAAGTGCTGGGACTCAGAAGACCTGGGCTCAGGTTCTACTTCAACATTTTGGCATGATCTTCACCCCTCAGCAGGTTCTGGATAATTATTTTGTCCTTCTCAGAACGGTGAGTGGGTGTAAGGAGCAAATGAGGTAAGACTTTATAAAGTATGAAGAAACACACAAATAAAAATCATTATTCCCATTGGAGTAAGGGTCTCAGCTAAAGAAACTAAACTGTGTTGCTCACCCAGAATTCAGTCATGTACCTGTTGTCAGATTTTGATTCCTGAAATACATGTCCATGAGTGCCTAACAATTTATCTGGAAAAGAACATGTACTAAAGGAAGAAAGCGTTGAGGAATGAAAGGCAGTATGTGTAGTGGATAAGAGTACAAACTCTGAAGTCAGACCTGGAATTGAATCTTGACTTCTTAGCCCTGATAAGCTGCGTAATTTCTCTAAGTGATTGAGAGAGCGATTGATGTAATGTATGCAGAGTGCTTAATAGAATGCCTGGAAAATATCACAAATTCAATAAATTATGACTATTATTATTACTTTTATTATTATTATTATTTTTGCACTTGGTTTATGGGCATGGGCCAGGGTCAGGGTGCAGAGGTATTTGTCAGTTGTATTTTCTGGTAATACAACACCATAGAGTAATGCCTGAGATCTAGGGAGAGATGTGACAATAGTACAATGGATAAAAATTAGAAGAGTGAATTCACAAGGTGTGGGGAGCACAACGTCATAGCCCACGAGACAGACTGATGGGACACTTAAGGATGAAGGTGATAGGAGCCCATTGAAGATGGCACCCAAGGGTCGGAGCCACTGATCACACACATCACATATGGAACAAGGAAAATGACATGATGCTGTGGCACCTTTGTCATGGACATAGGTGGCTCCTACAGCAGCATCACTTCAGAATCCAGAAGAGAAGGGGAGGGAAATGGTGGAAGGTAACAGGTTACTGAGGGGAGAACTTGAGAGTTGACGTGTAGGTCACCTCTCTGAGGACTTTGGGAACTTTGAGGAGGAATTTAAGAAAGCTGGGGCAGGAGGCAGTGAACTACTATTTAGTTATTGTTCTGTGCCTATTTTTCCCCTGTACTTCTTCCCTGACTCCCCCAAGCTGATGTGATGTGGGGGAACACTGGTTACACCAAGATGAGGAGGAAGAGAACTATGCTTGGGAAGACAGTAGCATGCAGAGGAACGGATTGGGGAGAAGCTGGAGCAGAGCGATTCCTCTAATACTTCAGGCCGTGCTCTCCACCTTAGAGGGTGGGCAAGACAGTTCGTTATCAGGAGGAAAGAAAATGTTAGCATTGGTATATCTATTTCTCTAACAAAAATGAGTAAAATATAAACTCACCTAACATTTAAGGTCCTATTTGACATTGGCTTCTTGATTTCATTTCTTTTATCAAAGGGCAAGAATCCTAGTTAAGGCTGACCACAATTACTTTTAATCACTTTGAATTGGGCTTGGGTAATACTACCTTGTGGTTCAATAGATGAGTCTTAGGTTTGTTACACTTTATGACAATTAAAGAATTTAGACTACTTGTTACTCTAGCTTCTTAATAATGTGTTGCTATTTCAATATCTACTTTAATATGCTTTTGGTGCCCATATAGCGTTATTCCAATACACCTCTTGATTCCTTGTCCCCCCTATTTTCCTGAGCTGGTTATAAAATGGGTTTTCATTTCAACCTGCAGGTGACTTTGAAGACATATTGCCATATGGTGCTAAAAACATTATGTAATACATCACCGCTTGTTTGCCAGATGTTGTTCTACTCTGCTAGGCAGTGATTCAGATGCTCTGTGATGATTTTGCAAAATGAATCTTGCTAAATTGGAGAGTTTTAGTTGTCACATCCCATCTCATTACTATCGGCTGGGTATTTCAAACATACAAGAAAAACTAACAGTTTGAAATGAATCCATTAAATATGCAAATGGAAGTGTTTCCTGCTGCCCAGGAGCCTGCCAGCCTTGCGTGTGACAGCATCCCCATTTCACAGAGTGGAAATGGAGCCACAGGACACTGACTCCACGGGGTGACTTGGGTGAAGGTGGACAGTACCAAGAGTTGATTCGAGGCACTGGGATTTCAAGCTGCTTTCTACGTTGTGCAAGCAGAGACAGGTCCAGCCTTTTTCTGGGCTGAATAGCCAGCTGCTTATGTGGCATGATTTGAGAAGGGCCAGGAAAGCCCCTAATTGGGTCTTCATGAAACAGTGTCTACATTTCCATCATTATTGAGTTAGGATATGAAGTAAGGAGCTTTTTCTCTGGAATTTCTCTTTTAAATAGTCATCTGTCACAGGGGTGGGGCAGACTTTGTAGTGTGTAGGGGTTAAACCCAATCATCTATCTTTAGTCTCCTTTATCTTATATCCATCTTCAACCTGGTCTCCCTAGTGCCTGCTAAGCACTCAATGAATATTCATTGAATGAATAAATTAATGAATGGATGCATGAACAAAAGAACATCATTGGCCTCCATAGGAAGAACACTGGTGAAGAATGTATACCGTGGCACGTGCACATAGTGGAGAGGTGCTGGGGATGGGGAGAGAGTAAATTTGCAAGTCAATTCACTACCTAAAGTGCCTTGGAGTGCCAGGGCATGTTATGTCAGAAAGATTTTTCTGCTAGACGTCATCTCTGTAGAGTTACTGAGTGCAGCTTCTGTGGATGGTACTTGTATCCCTAATGCTGTGCAGAGGCCAGCTGCCTCCCCATTGGGATGGGCCTTCCTACCCCTAGTGAATGAGAAGACTTTTTCCAGAGCATTCTGTACTGATCGTGATATAGCACCAGTTTTTTACCCAGCCCAGGGTCAAGTTCCAATCTGTCCAGTTCCACTCTCATTGATGGAGCTGCCAGTCTGGCAGCCAATAGATCCATCACTGGGTTTCTGTCAGATGCTTGCTGTCATGTGTTTTGGCAGCTGGACCACAGACCTTTTCCTGGCAAAATACCAGATTCTTATAAAAATGCCTTAAACAGGGATAACCCTAGAACCTGGAATACATTTGAAATCATTACAGCAGGACACAGATTCGTAGTCAGCCTTTGATATTCACCACCAGAAAGGAAGAAGTCAGACACTGAAGGATTTATGATAGTCCAGAATGAAACTTAATTCAGATAGGACAAAACGGCAAAGCCGAAAGAAAGACTGTTCCTCTGGAGGTGATGGCTTCAGTGAATAGCAAGAGGACCATAGGATAAAATTCCAATTTTCACTGTGTGAATTCAAACTATGGTGAGAAAATGCTAAGATGTTATATTATAGCAGCTGGAAATTGTAAGGTTTGAAATCTGTGGTGGGTTAAACAAGTAATTCAACTGCTTTCACTTCACTTTGGAAGGAAATGGGCAAAATTTCATATCAACACGTATTTAATATGTACTTGTTCTGGTAATAGCTGCTTGAGCGTTAATTATGTGCTAAGCATAGTGCTACATGCATTTTGTGTGTCATTTCTCTCGATTCTCATTACATCCTGTTGAAGTTGGTATGATTATGCCCATTTTACAGATAAAGAACCAGACTTACAAGTGAAAAATGACTTGGCTTAGGTCACACAGTTAGCTAGGAGGTGGTAGATAGCAGAGGCTTAAGAATAAATTTAGGTTTTAAACTGGCTCTACTCTGTGTCCCCCTCCCCCAACCACTGTGTTCGAATACTTGGTAGGCACTGTGGGAGTGTGGGAGATGCTGTGGTTCCCCCACAGATCCCCTTTAACAGGCCTGCACATCCTACCCCTAGCTTCTGTGTTAGCTGCTAAGGGCTTGCATCTGCCCCATTCCCTTCTCCTGGCTGCCTTGCCCAGGTTTGCTCATCCCTCCACACCACCGTGGCTCATGACAGGTTGATGCTTCAAGGTGGGCAACTCTGTGCTGTGGCTTATGCCCTAGGGAGGCTTTCCCCTGTGTATAGGACCAAGAATGTACCTGACTGGACCGCTTCCCTGCTTGGACCTTTTCATTTTTCTATCCCATTCCCCTCCCTCCCTTACAGGGTCATCCTTAAGAGCACTCCGTCAATAAATCACATCCACCTATATCCCCATCTCCAGCTCTGCGTCTAGGCAACCTGAACAATGAAGAGCTTCTTTCTCTAAGAAACATACAATCTTAATGTAAGGAAGAACTTTCAAAATAACCAGAGCCATTCAAAGATGGAATAACTTGTCTGGGTCAGTACTGAGTTCCTTCTTTTAGAAAGTAGGCTGCAATATAGGCTGAGATCAGGGATCATTTGGGCTGGGTGTTGTATAGGGACTTCAGGCATGTACTGGGAGGAGGCAGCAGATGAACTTTAACTTCAAGATTCAATAATTCCTTGAACTGACACTTGTTATAATATCTTTTATATGCAGATTGTGCCTTATATTTTCTAAAGAAATGGTATTGCCTCATGGTTAAGGATATGGATGCTATTAGCCTGACTTCTTGGGTTCAAACCCTAGCTCTGTTATTTATGTGTAGTATAACTTTGGGCAAGTTTCTTTACCACTCTGTGCCTTACTTTCCTTCTCTGAACAATGGAGATATAATAGTATGTAACTCAAAGGTTTGTTATGAGGATTAAATTAGTTGCTAACATGTGAAATGCTTAGCACAATATCTGATGTGGAGTGAGTACTCAACAAATATTAGCTAGTGTTTCATATCTCTCTATATATATGACACAACTCACCGATGCTAGTTATATTGAACAATAAATACGTTTCTTTTGCACTGTAAGTAGTGATTTCTTTATCGTCCCTTCCCAATGTTTTGTAAACTCCTTAATTAGAAGGAACTCTGTATTTTTACTTATTTATTTATTTTGTTAGGAAGATCAGCCCTGAGCTAACATCCGATGCCAATCCTCCTCTTTTTTTGCTGAGGAAGATTGGCCCTGGGCTAACATCCGTGCCCATCTTCCTCTACTTTATATGGGACGCCTCCACAGCATGGCTTGACAAGCGGTGCATCAGTGCATGGCCGGGATCTGAACCTGTGAACCCCGGGCCGCCAAAGCGGAGCTCGCGCACTTAACCGCTTGTGCCACTGGGCCAGACCTAGAACTCGGTCTTTTTAAAAAATTGAGGTATAATTCACACACCACAAAATTCATCCTTTTAAGGGTACACTTCTGGGGCTTTTAATATATTCATAGTGTCTTGCACTCTCAATACGATATAATTCCATAACATTTTCACCACCCCTAAAAAGAAACTGATGCCCATTTACAGTCACTTCGCATTTCTGCCACCTTCCAGCTCTCAGCAACCACTAATCTTTGTATTCTGTGTCTATAGATTTGACTATTACTGATATTTCATATAAATGGAATCATACAATGTGTGGCTTTTTGTGACAGACTTCTTTCACTTAGCATAATATTTTCAAAAGTCATCCATATTGTAACATGTAATTGTATGTAAATTTAATGGCTGAATAATATTTCATATTTTGTTTATCTATCAGTTGGTGGACATTTGTTTTTTCCCCACTTTTTGGCTATTATGAAAAATGCTACTAAGAACATTCAAGTACATGCTTTTGTGTGAATCTATGCTTTCAGTTTTATTGCATATATACCCAGGAATGGAATGACTGGGTCATATGGTAACTCTCTGCTTAACTTTTTGAGGAACTGCCAAACTGTTTTCCAAAATGGCTATATCATTTTACATTCCCACCATCAACGTATGAGGGTTCCAATTTCTCCACATCCTTGCCAACAATTTTTAATGTCTATCTTTTTCATTCTAGTCATCCTAGTGAGTATGAACTGATGTCTCATTGAGGTTTTGACTTATATTTCCATGATGACTAATAATGTTGAGAATCTTTTCATACCCTACTGGCCATTTGTATATCTTCTATGGAAAAAATGTATATTCAAGTCCTCTGCTCATTTTTGATTGGGTTATATGTCATTTTATTATTTAGTTGTAATAGTTCAATATATATTAAAATATTAGGCCTTATCAGATATATGATTTGCAAATATTTTCTTCCATTTTTTGGGTTGTCTTTTCATTTTTATGATAGAGCTCTTTGAAAAACAAAAATTTTTAATTTGATGAAGTCCACTTTATCTATTTATTTTCTACTTTATGTCATATCTTTTTTTTTTTTTTTGTGAGGAAGATCAGCCCTAAGCTAACATACATGCCAATCCTCCTCTTTTTGCTGAGGAAGACCGGCCCTGAGCTAACATCTATTGCCAATCCTCCTCCCTTTTTTGTTTTTCCTTTTTCTCTCCAAAGCCCCAGTAGATAGTTGTATGTCATAGTTGCACATCCTTCTACTTGCTGTATGTGGGACGCTGCCTCAGCATGGTAGACAAGTGGTGCATTGGTGCACACCCGAGATCCGAATCGGGGCCGCCAGTAGCAGAGCGTGCACGCTTAACTGCTAAGCCACGGGGCCGGCCCCTACTTTATGTCATGTCTTATACTTGTACTTTAGGTGTTATATCTAAGAAACCATTGCCAATCCAAGGTCATGAAGATTTACATCAATGTTTTATTCTAACTTTATCTCTTTTTGACCTAGGATTCCTAGTGAGAAGGATGATGTCTAGAATCTAGTAGATTCTCAAAAAAATGTTGGTAGAACTAATGACTGGCTATATTGGAATGCCTAGCTAGACTGTGTGGGCATAGGTTTCAGTGTTTTATTATCTCTGAATTTCCACCTATTGTTTGACATTGCATTTGTAGTGTAGGCAGTGCTTCAAGTTTCTTTCACACTTGGTGGATGAAATCAATAAGCCTTATGAGATTCTCACCACAAAATTGAGATTGAAGTGGGGAGGTATTATTAGCTCCATTTGGTAGATGATAAAACTGAGAACCAGACATTACATGAGTTACTCAAGGCCACATAATTATTTGTGGTAGAGTTCTAACTCCTTTTCAGAACTTCCCCACTCAGCTCAAATATGTGGGCTCCTTTTTCTAGGTACGGCAGTCACCATGGTTTCCTGGCTATTTTTTCTTCAGTTACATTTTTATGACTGCCTCTGAGAATTCTAAATGCATACCTAGCCCTGTGTGCATTGAGTACACTGAAATGCGATAAATATTCAAGCAAATAATCCCCAAAGTATTTTAGACCTTATCCTCATGCTCTCTTCTCTTTGCCTTTGGTAATATTTGCTTCATTCCTTTTCTCTTGGTAGACAAACTTGACTCAAGAACTGCAAAGCCTGTTGCACCATCAGTATTCTATTGCTTGTGCCACACAATTTACCTTTCAATTACTATATGTGATGCCCTAGATTGTTCTTCGGTTATTTTGAATATTTAGTTCTTTTCTACTCAATTTTAATTTAATTGTAAGATCCTTGAGCACAGGGATTATACCGTATATGTTTTTTACATCTCTCCACAGTAGCTGGCAAAGTGTTTCATTCTTCTGAGATTTCTGCTTACCTTATTTGTTTTGTTCTTCTCTCACGTTTGTCTATGCATTTACTGAATGTTGTTCAGTTTATCCACCACCTTCTCCAGGAAGTCTTTGCCAAGCACTACCTTCTCTTCTAAATGCACATGACACCTAGTTTGAATAGCTCATGTGTCATTTATTCCACACTGCCTAGTGTCACGGATATTTACGGTCATGCTTTATTTCTCTTACTACTACTAAATTCTAAGGTTCTTGAGAAGAGCCATTATTTATTATTCAATTTTATGCTTTTCTGTTCCCAAAAACAAGATCAGTGACTTGCTCACACAGGAACTCAAAACAAATATATGCTTCCTGAGGCTTCTTAAAGTTATGGAAAGTGGATGGGATTTGAACTCATAAGACCTAATTTGAATTTCCACTTTTACCATTGTGTGATCCCCGGCAAGTCACTTCTTTTGAACGGACCTCAGATTCTTCATCTATAACAATCCTTAGTTCAAATGAGAGTTGGGAAGTTTAAATATCAATATATGTAGGAAAGCATAATGCAAACTTTATTAATGGTAATGATAGTTGTTTTTGTTGCCATTCTTAAATATAAGGAAACACTTGAGTTTGTTGTCAATAAGCATATATTGCATTGAAGCATCTGGTCCCTACAAAGCCGGTACCAGATGCTGAAAATCAGATGAAAAGAAAGAAAACAGTCTCAGGATGTTCTCAGGCATAGGTTCAGTGCTCAAATATGTGCATTTTGATGCTAGACATTTTGCTTTTTCTTTAGAGTATTTCCAGGCTTAACCAGGTCTGTGTCTTTTTATATAATTCAGTTTGTGGGTCTGACACTTGCTTAGTTATTCCATTGCTGACCAATATAGTGCAGCAACCGAGAAGGAGAACGTGTCTACTTGCAACACAGTTGCTAGCTGTCTGTTGGTGTTCAATGAATGTGAATATTAGATACTTAAAATAGAGCATCTCCTATTGTAAGGAGAAAAAGCATTTAACAAGAGTCAGCCATTCTCTCTCCTTGTTAACATACAGACACCATTATTAAAGAATTGCTACTAAAATGAGTTCACCTCATTGAAAATTCTCTGTGAAGAGAGAGCACACTTTAAAACCTTGGATAGTATACTTAGCACAGAGTTATGCTGATAATGTTAAGAAGCCTGTTTCCATTCAGTTCACCATCCACGTTAAAATGAAACTAATGGGTGCCCAGAACTCTCCTAGGTGCTATAAGGGCAAGCCTACTAATTGATCTGCCATTGAGCATGTATGTAAGAATGGAGAACCAAATTACTTTTCATTATTATTATTTTTTAAACCAGTAAATGAGAGAGTGGAACAGATTCAGGGTAAATGTAAGGCAATCCTGGTCCTATCAGCCTTTGTGTGATAAGATGACTTTCTTCTAGGGCTGTGCTTTAGGCTGTTCTTTCCGTGGTCTTGAGGGGTGATCACCATAGATCCCTTTGTAGCTTCCTTATACACATCCATGTTTAGAGTCCTTCACTGCAGAATGGGAGAGGGACAGACATGTAATGATCAGTAGTCTATCAAAGATGCATCGTTGTGAGCTCCAGAAACAGGAAATTAAGTGAATGCAGTTACTTCTAGCATGACAAAATGTTCCAAACAGATAATCTGTGGCAGACACATTTGACAAAACATAATGAGATATTTAAATATTTGAGGTGTATGTTAGGAATTCAGAAGATGACTTCTTAGTGATTATTTTGGAAAACTCCAGATCCAGTCTAGAATATTCTGAGAACTACCAGAAGTAACCGATAATTGCTATAGAAGGGTAATATTTATTCTTTTAGGCCTTTATTCACAAAAATTTCTAAAATCCCAGCTACTTGGGTTACAGACACTGTTTTTCTTTCCTTTTATCCTTTTATAAAGGAATTCACAGGCTATGGTTAATAAGAAAAAGAAGTAGTCTCTACCTCCAAGAGATTCTCAATCTAGGAGAGAATATGAGTGGGAAAATATGAAAGAGAGAGAACAGCCAAATGATACATTTTGGCCGGTGACTAAAAATGCAAACAAAATTTTTCTTAACCTTTTTTTGTACAAAGATCTCTTTGAGGATCTAATAAAATACAAGGATAGGGGCCGGCCCGGTGGTGCAAGCAGTTAAGTGCGCGCACTCCGCTGCGGCGGCCCGGGGTTCGCTGGTTCGGATCGCGGGCGCGCACCGACGCACTGCTTGGTAAGCCATGCTGTGGCGGTGTCCCATATAAAGTGGAGGAAGATGGGCACAGATGTTAGCCCAGGGCCGTCTTCCTCAGCAAAAAAAGAGGAGGATTGGCGGATGTTAGCTCAGGGCTGATCTCCTCACAAAAAAAAAAATATATATATATAAGGATAATTATATCCACTAGAAAATAGCACGTGAGCATTTACACATAAAAATTTGAATACAATTTCAGGGAAACTCTTAAACTCATTGATGACACCAAGGTTAGGAGTTCATGCAATAGGTGTCTACATAAAACATACTTCAATATAAAATACTTTCTCCAACGTAGGCTGTGTGGATGAATTAAGACAGAATAAAGGGAAGGAAAGAGAACACAAATGAGATAATGTGTATTTTTGGTGAAATTCTAGAGGAACATTACATTGCTAAAGCAAGAAAATGATTTCACCAGGTTGAAAGTTTGGAGACAGGGATTCTGGCTGGCTTAATCTGCTTGAATGAAAGCACAGGATTGGGAGATAAGCTTAATATGTGGGTACTAATTTACTAGCCTAGAATGGAGATTCATGCTGGGAAGTATTGAGATCCAAGTTTAGATGGATAGTGAAATATGAATTCGAGAGTCATTGTTGGCCTTTGTACAGGGACTCATTACAGAGTTAAAAAACCCAAAAGTTGTAACAAATATTTGAGCTGATTGAGTCCAACCTCCTGGCAGCCCAAACCTCTGGCAAGTGGCCATTTAGTCTAGGCTTGAACACATTAGTTGGGGAATCACAATGTAATACGCAAGCTATTCCATTGTCGAATGGCTCTAATTGTTAAAAATTACTTCTTCATATCAAAATTAATTAAAAAAAATTCCACCTTCCCATCTCATGTGAATCATCATGACTTTGTTCTCTGGAAACACAAAATAAAGCTAATCCTTTTTTCACTTGACAGTCCCTCAAGTACTTGAAAATAGCTATCATATTCCCCTGAAGTCCTCTCCTTAAAGCTGACACATCTTCAGACTTCAATCTTTTCTGATGAATGTGATATTTTAAGAAGATTAGTTTGGCAAACATATGTAGGATGGATGAAAGCAGGAAGAAAAAACCTAAAATTGGAGAGACAAGTTGGAATGCTATTGCAATAATAATGGTTAGAGAGAAGTGAAAGAAAATGAAGAAGAAAGTGAGGTTTTGGATGGAAGAATTGATAGTACTGAGTGACAAATGGCTATAGGAGATGAAGAAGAGATGTGGCTCAAAGACATCTCAAAGAGTTCTGGCCTGGGGCAGTGGAAGAATGACTTTATTGGATCCACCAATTTTCAGGGAAAAGGTTTGGTGTCTTTCTACTTAACTGCAATGGGAGGTGTTGTGGTGTAGTGGCTCAGAGCATGAGCTCTAGCGGCGGAATGAGCAGGGAGGTTCAAATTCCGGATTCATCACTTAGGTTATGTGACATTGGGCAAATTACTTGTCATATTTGTATCTTGATTTTACCTCTATAAAATATAAATATTATAATACATATAAAAGTTTTAGCTTGACTGGCAGATAAAAAGCCCTAAATAATAATCTATTAATACTCTGATAGGTTGAATTGGAAGTAGGTGAAGTTCAAGTTAAGAACTTCAAAACAAACTACATGGGTAGGGAACAATCGGGACCTGTGGTCATATCATCATTTTAGGGTAGGAGTAGACACCACAGATAGAAATGAGGTTAGAACACACAAAAGAGCAGAATCAATTGCAAGGTCATCAGCACTGGAGGTCAGAGTGTGGAAATATAAGTAATTTGCCATCTTTTCAAGATATATGGCAGAAACAGAGCGTGTTGGAAGAGGCACTCTTCCAGCCCAGGAACGTAGGCCTTATATCTTAAATACCTGTCTCCTTGTGCACTGTTTTTCTTTACCTGACCCTGGCTCATGGGTTAACCCTTATATACACAGATTACCTATTTCTCTTGGGTGAGGAGGTTAAGAAGGTCACCTGGTTGAGGATGTCAAACTCCAGGCAATGGGCAAACATGCAAGAAGAGGTGTTTTACGAGCAGTTAGAACTCAGCTGGAGACATAGCTGGCGGCGCGGCGAGGTCATTTCATAGGTGTTGGTGGGTGCCTGGGAATGGTTGAGCTTACTATGTATTAATGCATTCAGGTGTTGATATCTCTCAGGGATTCTCTTTTTGTTTTGGTGTCTGCCCATCCTGAAAGAATCTTTTCCCATCCTTAGAAATTATGAGATGATTTGCAACCAAAGTTGATAAAGTATATGCAAGTTGTGAGAGAGCAATACAGATGGTTTTAATCAAGGGCAAGTCAATTACCTTTTTGAGATTGTTTCTTCATTTGTAAAATGAGAATAATAGTAACACCTACTTTGTAGAGTTATTTTAAGGATCATATGAGATAGCATTTACACAGTTTCCTTGCATTGCACCTGGCACTTAGAGGTCACCAAACAAATGTTAGTTGAAGTGAATGGTCACTATTGTCAATTATTTATTGAAGCCCACCTTGTGAAAATATATATGGATTACTCTATGATGGAGAAGTTAACAGATCTAATTTACTTATTTTTTACTTATTTTTATTTAGTCCATCTAATTCTCACCTCAAAGTTTCTGGAAACCAGGTAAATGTCACCAGAGTTTTTTAACTGCCCTTGGCTCCAAATGCTTGGCCAGAAAAATCATTCCATATGTTTATTCACCTTGAGAAGCTCAGTTTGCTGTATCCAATTTCCCTGTTTACTCTTCCCGTGCTAATGTGGCTGAGCATGTACAGATATCATTCCTTTCATTCCAAGTAGGTCTTGGGCTTAATTACGGATTATGAGAAATGAGCTGAATGTTTGAGCATTTTGGAGCCTGGTGAGACCGATTTGCTCAGAATGGTTAAAGGCATTTCAAACCTTTGGAAAAAAAGAAGCATGGTGCGGCTTACTTGGGGTACATGAAAGATGAAGTGTGGCTGAAGTCAAATGATAGGACACAGACCTCGCTCACTCAAATTGATTCATTAGGACCTGTGTCAGCCTCCCTCAAGAGAAACACATGCACTCAAATGCCCACAGGATCAAGAGGACACAGGTGACCTCCCAGGAGAAGTCAGCATGGAGCACTCTCCTCCAAGTCAGCTGAAGAGTGATGGGGTTGTGTGAGTTGATTAGCAGCCATTTCTTCAATTCTTCTTTCTGTTTGCCTCAGAGGCTGTGCTTGTAAGGAGCATCTCTTCCCTACAGGGAGATTATGGCTCTATGGAAAGGTGGCACTTTGTAGATAATTAAAAATAAATTGGCTTAAATTAATATCTAGCCTTTTTCCTGAATAGGAAAACTGAGGAAAACTAAGAAGACAGGGAAAATATGGAAACATGTAAAGAAAATCAAATTTATAAATTAATTATGGGAATTCCAAATTTATAAAACAAGAGGTCAGGCATTCCAATGAGACAAATAGTACCTCTAATTAGAGCAAGTGAAAATCAAATTCACTCATTCATTTATTCAATCTTTTATGCAACAGATATTCCTTGAGCTCTTATCTGTACTAGATAGTGATCTAGCCACAGAAGATGGAATGATGAACAAGACATAGTCAGACTATAGACAGACTATAAAAATTTCCAAAATGTTTTTGCGTATTGATTTTCACTTTTGCTTCAGATCTGTAGTACTCAAAATTCACCAGCTTTGATGTATTTAATGTGAAATGTTATGAAGTTTGCTACTTAATTTGAATGGTTCAATTTAAATATATATAGTTAAGCCTTGTTATTTACAGATTCTGTATTTGAAAATTTGCCTACTAGGTAATTTATTTGTAACACTAAGATCAATACTCGCGGTGCTTTCACAGTCATTTGCAGCCACACCCAGTGACGAAAAATTTCAGTTGACTGACATGCGTGTTCCCACCTGAAGTCAAACAAGGCATCTGTCTGCCTTCTTGTTTCGCTTCTCATATTGCAAGCAAGTGTCCTTTTTGCAGTCTATTAAGTGCCTTGTTTTTCATATTTTTTGTGCTTTTTGTTGTTGATTTCTCTATTTAAAATGGCCCCCAAGTGTAGTACTGATGTGGTATCTAGTGTTCCTAAATGTGAGAAGCCTGTGATATGCCTTATGGAGAAAATACATACGTTAGATAAACTTCCTTCAGGCATGAGTTACAGTGCTGTTGGCTATGAGTTCGCTGTTACTGGGTTAACAATAATATTAAATAAGGCATCTTTAAACAGAAATACATATGAAACAAGATTGTGTATTGATTGGTTGATGAAAATATTATGACCGGAGGCTTGCAGGAACCTAATCCTGTATTTTCCTTTGGAGCATTAGTGAATTAGTATTCACTAATTCAGTGTTTGTGGCGACTTTATAGAATAGAACTATCTCAAGTAACATGAATTGACTGTACATGCACATGTATATGTGTGTATATATACATACATATACATGTGCATACACACAATGGTATATAAATACACTCATATACAAATACATAAAGCAAAAATGAGCGAGCAAAAATGTAATGTTAGCAGCTGGTAGATCTAGATACCAGATATATTGGTTTTCATTATATCATACTTATAAAGAATTTTTTTGTAGATTAGAAAACTTAAAAAAATTTGAGAAAAAATGTGTCATTTTGAGAGATTTTATGATGTATATAGCCTTCTAGGGGTAAAGAATTTCACTGGTTCACAAAAATACAGGAATGTCAGGCTTGTGAGACCTTAGTGACCAGCTGTTTTAGTGTTCCAGCCTCAATGCTTTCTTGAAGCCCACGCGTAATCTTGGGTAGGTTAACTGCCTCTTTGGCCTTGACTTCCTCAAAGAAGGCAGACTAAGTTGCCTCAGGAATCTCTTCAAGCTCCACTACTCTGTCATATTAAATAAGCCCCAGACTGATTAAAATACCAACATAATTTAGATATTTGTTAGAGAGTTAGTCATAGAATCCAGTCCAATGCTGGTTGTATGACACTAAAGTATAGCGTTAAAAAAAAGCACCCTTTAAAATTAAAGAACAATGATAACTTGATTGACAAATACTCAAGGGAAGGGGTTCCTCTATGCAAAATCAGGCATATGACACAAACAAACAAAAACCTTCAAATAGTATAGGAAGCATCTAGTGACAAGATTACCTTGTCATTTGAACAGTTACTATTTCTTTCCATATCTGATTAAGTCAAAAAGGACTTACCAAAGACAAAATTATTCATTTGAAAAAATTAGTCTTATATCCATAGCCTTTTCTTTAAGTGTCCTGTGGGCACCATTGCATAATACATAGAACATAGGGTTTGGAATAAATCAAACCTGAATTCAAATTCTAGTTTCTCCAATTTCCTACTTGTGTGATCTTAGCAGAATTACGTGCCTTTTCTGAGCCCAGTTTCCTTATCTGTAAAAATAGTAATCATATTTTCCCTGCAAGGAGAAGATTATATGAAATAATTTTGCAAAAGTGACTGGCAACAGGAGGTGTTCAAAAATGTTAGTTTTCTTTTTTTCAGCCTGTAGTTAACCATTATTTTCTAGAAAGACTTACAATGTAGTCATTAAGAGCATAGTCTTTGCAGCTAGACTAGCTGACATCAAATCCTTGCTCTGATGTTTACAAGGCAGGTGCTTAGAGCAAGTTTTTCAACCTATTTGTGCCTCGATTCCTTTGTCTGTAAAATAGGAATAAAAATAATAGCACCTACCTCACAGAGCTGCCGTATGGATGGAAATATTAATATTTATATAAGGTGCTTAGAACAGTATTGGGAGCCATATTAGTGTTTGTTGTTGTTATTATTATTTTTAAGAATGGCAAGAAATCCTACGTAAGCTAAAAAAGGAAGCAAAATTTTAGAGTAATAGAGAGTCCTGAATTGTATAAGGACTACTCGTGAAACTAACTCTAAAGATAAACCTGATTTTGTACTTTTACACTGACCAGGGGAAGGAACAATCCTTAGTCATTGATTGCTTGATTAAATTGTACTGTACAGTAGTGTAATGATTGTATTTTAAAACCTTCACCCTTGATTTCAAATCTTGGAATGCATCCCTAGTTTTTCCACTTTATATCTTCCTTTGGTAGAGTTGTTGAAAAGCATATTTTTTGTTCATAATAATGGCTACTTTTGTTGAGCAATTCCTAGGTGTCAGGTCTGGGATTTAACCCTACTTGTTAGCTAATAAATTAGTCAGTTTTACTGGTGCTGAGAAGATACAAGGCTCCTGGATCAGAGACAAAGGACTTTTTATTACTCACGGTACAGCAAGCATCATGAGCATCAGCATATGTGTCAGTTATCCTTGCCACCCACCCCCAAGTCTCATGGAGACAATGTGGCAAGGGCCACAGGGATGTTGTGCACATTGTCAGATTCATTGCAGCCAAGAAACACCAAACGTGAAGAACTCCCTGTTTTGTAGCTAACAGTAAACAAGTGTGCTCTTAGTCTCAGAGGGAGACATGTCTTCATCCTTCAAGGTTGCTCACTGCAAATACAACTCTAAGAAATGCTGGGGTAAAGAGCATTCAGGCTTTGCATTGTTGGTACACCCAGACAGAAGTGCAGGGCTCAGGGCTAATGGCAGATTGCCTCTCCCAACACTGGGTTCTAGGAACAATGCCGAACACTTTAATTAGGGCATTTTCTACTGGTAGATCACTATGTAGCTAATTCTATGTACATTTTACTCCTTATTAGCAGGGTTGCCTCTGGGCAATATTACAAATTGGATACATTTTGTTTGTGCACTCCATCTTCCTGTGGAAATCACTTTTCCTTAAGCAATCACCCACATTCAAGACTTACATGGTTAAGGGTTCTAACCTGATCTTTGACTGCCCTTCTTCTTGGTCTTCCTTCCCTCATGCCATGTTCCAGCTCATTTCTTCTTCCTCATTGCCTTGAAACAAAACTTACCTATTCTGTGGCCAAACTCTTAGAACTCTTCTCTCTTGTAAGACAGTCACTGAGAAACAAATTGATATTAAAATATGTTAATGTGTAGAAGGGTGACTCATCAGAGAAAATAAAATTTTATTTTAAGAGAGACCTTTTGAAGACATGCTGCTTTAACCAAGGAATAACCCAAATGGTGGGAATTTGGGATTTCAAGAACATACATACAACTTTGTATGCTTCCTCTGTGCATGGTCAGCCTTGGGTCTAAGGGATAAATTTAGTTTTGATTTTATATGAAGCATTGATTTTGTGCTCTCTGAAAAGGAAAAAGAATATTTTGAGATATGGATTAAATGCCATTTCCTTTTTGCTCCCTATCGTCCAAGGGTTTATGAGATGTAGTTTTTGATCTTAGCAAAAGCTAAGAGCGGTCGTGACTAACTCTTTATATGTCTTCATAATATCAGGAGCTGCTCTCCTACTAATAAGCAAACCAGTACCAAAACCATACTTTTTAATGGAGGTGCTGCCGAGGGAGTTCACTGTAACACATTAGAACGTGGAAAATGAAGCTGTGCTTAGGCTGCAAAGCAGCTGTTCCGTGACCTAATGCTTCTGTTGGCACCTGCATTTTGGGTCTGTAATGTTTTCCTAACTGTGCTTTCAAGACCCAAGTGATTTAAAAAGAAATGACTGTGTTCATAAAAATGGGAAACTGTAAACCAGCATAAACGTCAGTTTTTATGTTGATATTTACATTCATCCCATGGAGAGACTGAATTGTTTAGTAATGTGAGTCAATATTTGGGGTCAAACATTTGGTAACATTTATAGATCAATAAATTAGACACAATCCATCTTAAATGATCAGAAATAGGTTAGTTTCCCAATGTGAGGCAAGCTTAAATTTTCCAGCAGGGAATATTCCCTGCAGAATTGTTAATTGCACTGATGCTATAATAGTATTACATTTTAACTACAACTGTGTTAGGTTTTCAAGCATCTCAGAGGTTATAAACTAGTCATTAAAATTCATTCCTGTTGGCAATTTGGTCTGCAGAGCCTCTACCCGGAAAAGCACACGTCTAATATTTATGTGATTTCCATTTTAATACACCTATTTGAATTACTTGCAATACTGTAGCCTTTGTAATGTGCTCTCTTTTTTATCCCTCGCACCAGCTCTCACTGTATTAGCCTGTTAAGGGTGAGATTCCCTACATTAGGAAATGTTTGTCCCCCCTGTGATTTCTCCTAGCAGCCCATGTGATGAAGGCGTGTTGCTTAGAACGATAGTGGGAATGCTATTTTTATACTGTTCACATAAGGGAAACACATAGGGCAGATGTAAGCTGTGTGTACTTCTTCAAAAGTGAATATCAGATATAAATCTGGTACTGTTTATTCCCACATACTTAAAAAATAATAGCCCACACAGTCAGCAGGTAGCTGGCTTCAGGAACGTCAGGGGGTACTTCCCAAGTCGTTGATTTCTCTCTGTCTTCTGGTCCATCTTGATTTTCTTTCCTTGAGTGTGACTTACCATTTCTACCTTGCCTAATGGTCATATCCACACTCATTTCCCCTTAGAGGGGATGCTGCTGAGAGAAGGATGTATACATGTATAGTCTCTCCCTTTTCTTCCTAAGCATATAATTCAGTGCCTAGCAGTTAATAGATGCACCATAATATGTAATGTGTTAATGATCTATGGATTTGTTGCCTTTCACTTAAACTTGAGGGTTTAGCTCTAAGCAGGCCTTGACACTTTAACTCCAATCTATTTGATTAGGTTGGACTCAGCTGAAATAAACATTTATGAATTACCTATTTGGCAAAGAAACTATTAAGTATTATAAAAGATGGAAAAATGTGACGTGGTCTCTGTCTTTCAAAAAATTACAAATAGTACAGTGGGAGATAAGAAAATTAAGAGAAATAAGATGTGTCACCTAAAAGTTATAAACAAAAACTAATGAATTTAAAAGAAGCACACTCAACTTATAAGATATGAAATGTATTTGTGGAAGATTTGATATATGGCTTCTAAAATGAGGTCGGATACAGTAGAAATCACTTGGGATAAATTGGGATAGAAGGTTTTTGATCAGGGGAGTGACATGATGACATGTAAGGAAGCTTACTTTGGATATGGTGTGAGGATAGATTTGAGAAAGGATGAATTAGAATGCAATGTGACTAGAAGAAAGGAGAGAGATCAGGAAGCCATAGTTACAGTTTAAATGAGAGGTGGGTGATGGTGTCCTAAGCTCACTGTTGGGATGCTTAGAGTGGAACAACTTTTGGAGACATTGTGGAAGCAGAATTATCAGAACTTGACAAGGAGAGGAGTTGAACATGACTCTGATTTTGAGGCTATATGACTTGGAAATAAGAGTTGGTGACATTAACAGAAATAGGGAAGGTGGGATGATGAATGCCATAAAGAAGCAAGGGAAGAAAGATGATGGCATTGGATGTCAGTGTTTGTAAGTGTTTCAGACACTGCAAAACCTCCTGGGTCTAGTAAGTAGGGAGTGGTAATAAATTAGGTCAGATATGGCTAACAAAGAAGATGCCGTTAATCTGATAGACAAGGAATCCTGTTAGTTGCCAATTCTACAACCTAGGGCAAATTATTATCTGACCCCCTCTGGTTTTCATTCTCTTTGTCAGTACAAGAGAAAACCATCTTTAGTTAAAGCTAGCTTAACAGATTGATGCAACCTGTGGCAGCTATGAAGTTATTTGGAACCTGTTGAGAGATTTCTTGAAGGCCAAGGGAATTTTCCCTGGATTCCCTACTCACTTTGGATCAATGCTGTTATGTCACTATAGTCCCTCCCAAAGCTTGGAGGTTTGCTGTCACTGTGATCATCAAAGCTGACCAAGTTGATGCTCATAGATGCCACCAGGGCCTTCATCTCATGAATCATGAATACACTTGGTGAAAAGGAGGCCTCTGTAAGATGTATGCTGTCAACTTTCCAAAAGCCTACTTCCATTAAAAAAAAGCACAGTCGACTCCATCTCTTTTTAACACTTTTCTACCTTCTGATAAAAATATAAAACATCCTTATAATTTTAGTGGAGAAAGATGGGAGACAACACAGATTAACTTCCTTGATTTTATTAGAAGTCCCTCATTGTAGGAGGTGAGTCCTCAATTCCCCTTTAAGCACCTACATCATAATCCAACAACATTTGATGGAGTAGAGTGATGTTGTCAATGTTCAGTCAGTCTTAATCTCAAAATAGAGATAGAAAATGGTAAAAACGTTGTTCAGCTGATTCACCTGCATCTGATGAAAAAATTTGACTTTCTGCTTGGGATATTTTCTTTTATACTTAGAAACATATAAGTTTGGTATTTACACCTAGGAATATTTCCCTGCTGGTTTTCAGTTCATTTTGTTTCTCATTAACCTTTATACATATTCTAGTCGGAAATACCCTTTTATTTAGGATACAGTGCCAAAGAATAAAATAAAGCTTTAATATTGCCGTTATTTTCCTCTCTCACCTATCCTGAGAGAACCATAGAGAAAGGCAGTGTGGCTTTCTTGGGAAAGGATTTTGGAGATATGAGGACCTAGAATTTCATTCTAGTACTGTGATTTACTAGCCGTGTGACCTAGGGCAAATTATTATCCAGACTTTCTTGGTTTGAGTTTCATCATTGGTTTGATGGGGGTATACCTGCACATCCCAGTCTTGTTGAGAGGATCAAGGGGGATAATGGTGACATTTGCCTTAAGGTCTGTAAGCACAGAAGTTCTGCAGTTATACTCCATGTGCCCAAATCCTGGTTAAACTCTGGTCAAGATCTTTTACTTCTCTAAAATTCTTTCCTCATCCATAAAATGAGGATTATAATAGCCCCCACTTAATAAGCTTCTTGTGATGATAAATGAGCAAATCTATAAAAAAAAAAACAGTAACTAGATAATATTGAATGTGCAGTATATATTAGCTATTAGTACATAGTAGGAGGTCAGTAATGGAAGCTTCTCTCGTGTTCCTCCTTCATGTAGGCACTTAATCTTTCCGGGTTTCTCTTCCATATGTTAAGCAAAGCAACTCTTAAAACATTGGAGAAAACAATCCTTACGTCTGTGCTACTCATCTACAAAACAGGATCATTTGCTGATTTTAGCTAGTGCCTTCCTTTGAATATAAGGCTTGGAAGCTCCAAGCTGAAGGAAAGTCTTTTCTCTTTCAGTTATAAATGTGTACAGTCTTCTAGTTATGGAAATTGTAACCCACCCTGCCTATCCCCAATCTATTGTCCCAGCTTCAAACTCGTTCTGAAAAACGCTCTGGCTGCTATCTTTCTTCTTATATCTTTTGCCTTACTTCTCCCTTTCTTATAAGAAAATTTCTGAGGCTCCTCAAAGCACTGATTTCACTTATGACAACTTTGAAACTTGTAGGTTTATGTAGAGCACATTTCCTTTGAGTTAGAAAGCACTTTGGCTAGTAATGCAGCAGAATTTAAAGTCAAATAAATGAATAACCAGTATTTTGGTTTCCTAAATCCTCCCTAAACAAGATATGATATTGATTAGGTAGGAAATAACAAAATGGTCTACAATTTTCCAGAATTCAGAAGATAGAAGAATGATCAGAGGCCCTAGCACTGCTCACGTTGAGCTATTCCACATTTATTTATTCATTTGCTCAATCTCTCATCATACAGTTACTCAGTGCCTAGTGTAGGCAGGTTATTATTAGAGCAGTAACACTATATGAGAAACAGTAATGGTTATAGACTGAATTGTGTTCCCCAAAATTCATATGTTGAAGTCCTAACCTGCAGTGCTTCAGAATGTGACTGTATTTGGAGACAGGGACTTTTAAGAAGTAATTAAATTAAAATGAGGCTGTTAGTGTGGGCCCTAATCCAATCTGACTGGTGTCCTCATAAGAACAGAAAATTCGGACACACAGGGAGATACCAGGGGAGCACACAGATGGAGGAATGACCATGTGAGGACCCAGTGAGAAGGAGGCCATCTGCAAGCCAAGGAGAGAGGCCTCAGGAGAAACTGTACCTGCTGACACCTTGATCTTGGATTTCTAGCTTCCCAAACTGTGATAAAACAAATTTCTGTTGTTTAAGCCACCCAGCCTATGGTATTTTGTTATAGCAGATCTAGCAAAATAATACAATAATATTTTAAATTTATATTGCATTTATCCTTCTATAAATATCATGTTGTTTTCACATACATAGTAAAGCATAGTGGCCAAAAGCATTGACTCTGAAACCAGACTGCTAGGATTTTAATCTACCACCTGTGTGACCTTAGGCAAATTACCTAACCTCTCTGGTCAGTTTCCTTATCTGTAAAATGGAAATGATGATAATATTATCTACTTCATAGGATTGCTATCTGTATTAAATGAGTTAAAGTTTGTAGATCACTTTAACAGTGATTGTCACATGGTAAGCTCTAAAAAAGTATTCCTTAAATTAATAAAATAAAATGCATGCCATAGTTCATTTTATTCCTCTTCAATCCTGTGAGCTGGAGTGAGAGAAGGAAAGGGATGTAACATTTATTGAGTGTTTATCATGCGGTAGACAATGTGGTGCCGGTTTTAACTCTCATCTGCACATGTGAGATTAAATTGTTGGCCATGTTTACATACTGCTAAGAAGTGGGGGGCTTGGGACATTTTGCCTTGAATCTAAATCTATTGTTCCTTCTTCTATTCAGCATTGCCTCTCTATACCAAGAACAGTGGTGGTATCTAAATAAAGTGAAAAGGATAGTTGTCAAATTGGGTATTATATCAGTCAAAGTTCAGCCAGAGAAACAGAACCAGCAGCATGTGCACACACACATACACACACACACCTATATATCTATACTGTATATGTCCATATATAGATACATAGTGAATCTACCTACCTATCTATCTATCTGTCTATCTATCTATCTATCTATCTATCTATCTATCTATCTATCAATACACTGGCTTATCCAATTAATTTTGGGGACTGACTAAGCAAGTTTGAAGCCCACAGGGCAGTCAGGAAGGGAAGATCATGAGTAGACTGGAACCCCATGAACACAAGCAGGCGTTTGTTTGTTATCCACAGATAGGCATGTCTGTCTGTCTGTCTGTCTGTCTCTCTCTGAGAGCAATGTACTCTTTTAAAGGGCTTGCAACTGATTATGCAAGGCCCACCAGGATAATCTGTCTAAAGTCAACTGATTAAGGACTTTAATTACATCAGTAAAATATCTTTACAGCAGCACCTAGAGTTTGATTAAATAAGTTGGAGAAGGTGTGTGTATGCTACAAAACAGCTACTACCTTCCATTCTCTGTCTCTCCTGAAAAAATATATTTTACAGCTCACCCTATTGGGAAATGTACTAGAAGGGGAATTCTGGGGAATGTAGTTTAGCTTAGTCAGCTTGACACACTACAAAGCCATTGCAGGTATTAAAAAAAATCAGACTACTATACTTTGCTGTGTCTGGAACTGGGGCACATTTTAAAATGAGCTTCTTTTTATTTAACTCTCACAATAACTTTTGAAATATTATTACGATTTTATGAATGAGAAACAGAGGCTCCAATGGTTTAAATAAGTAGCCCAAGTCACAAATCAAGCTAGTGGGAGAACTAAAATTAGAAGTCAGAGCTGACACTGAAGACTACTATATTTAAGAATAATAGGAAATAATCTCAAACTACCTTCTTAAGTTCTAAGGAAACTTTAGTTTAGAGGAGAAATCAGTGCTGGTTGGGCCATGTCAGCTGAGCTGTATTTAGAGCAGGTAAAAAACGTGAATTAGCAGAGGAAAATCTGCAATGTTTAGCCCCCTCACCAAGACCTGATTGTAGGCTCTTAAGATTTTCATCTGGGGATAGCTGTACATTTACAGGAAATTAGGAATTACTATTTGCAGAAGAATGTGTGTGTAAGTGTGTGTGTATGTGTGTCATATACTCTAAGAAAGAGATCTCTTAGTTTTATATTTTGGGTAACTCCTCAATGAGTTAGACATAATCTTTTCATAGTTCTGTGATAGATCATGTGATACTTGAAGTGATGTTATTTATGAAATAAAATTAAAATATCCATATTTAAATATTTGTTAATGATTGGGCCTGTTATAAATTGGTAAGTAGACTCACTGCCACTATAATAAATTTTTTTTTTTTTTTGGTGAGGAAGATTAGCCCTGAGCTAACATCTATTGCCAATCCTCCTCTTTTTGCCAAGGAAGATTGGCCCTGGGCTAACATTCGTGCCCATCTTCCTCTACTCGTATGTGAGACGCCTGCCACAGCATGGCTTGATAAGCAGGGTGTAGGTCTGTGCCCAGGATCCGAACCTGTGAACCCTGGGCTGCTGAAGCAGAGTGCGTGAACTTAACCACTACGCCACCAGGCTGGCCCCTATAATAATTTTTATTACTTTGTATTTTACTATGTGCCAAGAACTCTACTTAAAGCCCTTGCATACTACACATCATTTAAGCCTCACAACAAGTCTATGAAGTTTACCGTATCCTCATTTGACTGATGATGGAATGAAGGCTTAGAAAGAATAAGGAGCTGGCTCCAAGTTTACTACATAATGTATAGAAGAGTTCAATGGTAAACCAGGTCTGGCTAACTCCAAAGCCCAGAGGCCTAGTAACTAAGCAAGCAAAACCCCACAGAATGTTTTAGTGACATTCAATTTACGAAAATCATAATGTTGTCTTACTCTTTCTAAAAACATGATGCAAGGATTTAAAACAACATTTTTAATAAAATTATTGTATTGATTTTAAGTCAACCAACTCAAGTAAAGTATTACAAATGAATAATCCCTAATCTTTTGAAATATTGTTTTAAAGTCCTGAATAACTTGTCTTTGTGAATTTTGCTTTTACTGTTCTTTGGTGAGAACAGTTCAGTTCTGAAGTCACAAAGCTAGCCATGTTGGAACTCTGACACAGAGACTAGTTTCATTTTCAACTGATCCCTCGTGATCAATTCTAATTCTGTGAGAATCTCTTCAAATACCCATTTGTTGACACACAATGGAAATTCAGGAAAATAACATTTTTAATGGGAGAATGTTCCACAGTTATTACATCCTTTGGCGCAATTATAAATGTCAGTTAACTTCAGTGTTAACAATCTGATAATGTTTATCATCATGGCAGAACATTCGCTACTGTCTGCAAACACATTTATTAGAGTCTTGTTTTAGTTCTATAGTTGAAAAGTAACCATTTGTCAAATTCAGTATAATCCTATGCTTTCATAATGGCTGTATAAAAATATATGAAAATACTAAGGGAGGCTGGCCTTCTTTGAGAAAATTAGGGCTGTGCTTATGAAATTCCAGCATGTCACGTCTCAGTGATAAGCTATAATGACTATAATAAGCCAAGGAAAATTCAGTCCAAATTTCAAAGTGGGGTTCTAGTTAACAATAGAAGTTTAAAGGTTACTCTAATTAATGAATGTACTTGCAGTATTTTAAGTGTATTCATTTAAGTTCAGTTGTATATTACGAGGCATTTGAATCATTTTAGACACACACTCAGAAACCACATCCGTTGTACTTAATAGCCGAAGACTATATTTTTACGTGGAGAGTACAATTTATATCTGAACTGCCTATTGCGGAGTTCATCATGAGTCCTTTGGATATTAATAGTTTGAACACATAGTTCTAAAACTCGAAATCCCTTGGAGAAAAGGCATAATTTGGTTTTAGTGTGAATAAGGTAACTCTATGGAGGAAAAAAAAATAAAAGAAAACTTAAGCACACTGATCAATTAGAAAATAATACTGAAGCTGGGAAACTCAATCCAGCTTCTCGGCTTATATTTTCATGGAAATTTGATTAGATTTTTTTCCTTTATCAGCATATGTTTCTATCCACACAAAGTGATGTAATCAAAGTTCTCTTCCACAGTCTGCTTTTTCCTTTTTTTAGAAAAAGAATGCGTTCAAATGCTACCTTCTAAAGTAAGAAAGAATAAAAAGACAACAAAGACAACAAAAACAACAACACTGTCTCTGTAAACAAGAATTATTAATGAAATGGATGCAAACTTTGGTGCAGTTGCAAAGGAACAGGCATACCACACACCACACATACACACACACACACACACATGCACACACACCTCTTGCTAAAGGAGTGAGACTCCTGCTGTGTTTAGGCATGGATATTACTTTTCTATGAAGAGAACACAGGTAAAGAGTTTACTGACTCTTCATAAAGCCTTTACTCACGGTAAACAGACTGACAAGAAAAGCACAGAGCAAGCACCGTGAATGAGATGGTTTCGTTGTTAGCAGTCAGGCCTTTAACAATGTCTGTGCCACTTCTGGGAGAGAGAGGGAGAGGGAGAGAGAAGGATGATGAGAGAAAAATAAAGGAATCACACCTTCATTTAAATTGCAATTGGCCTCTTAAAATGGAATTCTGACTTAGTTTTCACAAAAGTATCATGAAATTATCTGGGAATCTGGCTTTAATTAATAGGCCTGGATATAGCTGAATTGAGTGAAAGCAACTGCTTTTGTGAGCTGTTTATTGCCTAAGTTGTGCTGCACTGAAAGGAGAATGGTCAGAAAGGAAAGACCCAGCCTGGGACTTCTTGGGAAATTCATGCTGCCATAGCCCACATTTCACTCTGACTATTCAAATGATAATGTGCAGGAAGGCGAGGGGGAAGGGGTATCAAGATGACCCTCATGCCTATAATAAATGATGTGGTGAATGCATAATATTCTCCACAAAACACTCACATAATTTGTGAGGAGGTAGAATGAAACAAGCAGATGAGAAAATGTGTCTCCATTTCGGCTATCATTCTAGAATCCACTTCCATGACAGTTAATTTGCTTCTCATCTTTTGTTTGCTTGCTCAATATTCACAGAAGGAAGAAGAGAAGTAAAGCAACCAGTAGGACTGACTCCCTGAAAACCCATTTTCTCCTTCTTTCTCCACTTGCAGTGTAAGCTCCATCTCATTTTCAGTGGAATACATCAAAAATGTACATTGAGGGTCTACTAAAATACATTGAGGGTCTACTGTTGGCAAGGCAGTGTGCCACCTGAGTGACATGTACAAAGATGATTGACACATAAGTCAGGTTCTGGACAGAGCACTGAGTATGAAATCCAATCCAGAATTTGAGGTCTAGGTCCTATTATTAGCTTTGTGACTTTGAGTTAATTACTTATTTTTTCGAGCTTTGATTTTCTCTTCTGTAAAATAGAGATGATCACAGTTGACATTGTCATCATCTTTGTCATTTTCATCACTTGTTATAGAATTTTAAGTATCCTGAAAGTGAATATATGTAAAGAGATTTTACAAATTTAAAAGGGCTATATAAGATTATTCAGTATCATTATTATTTTAAAACCATCATTGTCTCATCTCATGTGCTGTTCTACAAGTTACTAGTCTACCAGTTGGCCCTTTCTGGGACTTCACAACCCTATAGACAGATGGCAGTGAGCTAGGAATGGAAAACTTAAAGATTATCCTTGCTATCCTGCTAAATAATCAGCTTTCTCACCTGGGATGACCATATACTACTTTCGAAGCTTATCAGTTGGTATTGCTTTTCACCTAATAAGAGAAAATGTGGTGTTAAAATGAAGCCTCCTATTGGCAGCTGAATCTCAACTCCTAAGTGTAGTTTAATTTAATGTATAGTATCAGAATAATGACTTCCTCAAACAATAGCCTCATAGTGACTGTAGAGAAAGAAGGTTATTGTGTAGCCTGCAACATAATACAGACCATATGAATTTATATTGGCCATATTAAGTATTTTTTTTTTTTTTGCAGTACTTAATAAGCTAGTAAAAAACAAAAGGAATCCTTTGAAGCACTGAACACTCTGCCTGAAAGGTTTTATTTCCTGGTATGGGAAACCCTTGCAGATCAATAGCTGGGCTGATAAGCTTCTGCTCTGGTAGACTAACTTTGGTGATTTAACAAAAATAGACATTATATGACTCAGTACAATGGTTAAGAAACTAGACTTTGGAAGCAGACAGATCTGGGTTCAAGGCCAATTCAGACACTTCATAGCTATATGATTATTGTTAGCCTTAATTTACCTTATATAATAGTACCTTAATCAACAATTCTTGAGGGGACAAAATGTGATAATGGGTAAAAAGACATTGACAAAATTGTCAATACTAAAAATTTAGTAGCTTAAAACAATAAACATTTATTACTGCAGTTTCTGTAGATAAGGAATTTGGGAGCAGCTTATCTACATAGTTCCGGCTTAGGTCTCTAATGATGTTGCAGTTAAATATTGGCTAGGGTTGTACGCATCTGAAGTCTTGACTGGGGTTGGAAAACCCAGTTCCAAGATGGCTCACTCACATGGCCATTGGCAGGAGGCCTTAGTTTCTTGCTGGCTGTTGGCAGGTGGCCTCCATTCCTTGCCACATGGACCTCTCTATAGGGCTGCTTGACTGTCCACACAACATAGCAGGTGGCTTCTGCCACAGCCAAAGAGAGCAAGATGTTAGCCACAATGTCTTTTATGACCTAACCTCGGAAGTCACAATCTACACTTTTCATGGTATCCTATTCTTTACAAAAGTCAACCCTACTCAATGAAGAGGAGAATGGCTACACAAGAGCATGGATACTGTGAGGCCGGGATCATTGGAGACCATGTGAGATCAGTTACCACATCTGGTAAAAGTGAGAACCTATTTTATAGAGTGTATTCAGAATGTCCCTAAAACAAAATGTCCCTCAGCTCAAACACGAAAAAAAATAAGAGGGCTCGGGGCCGGCCCGGTGGCGCAAGCGGTTAAGTGCGCGCGCTCCGCTGCGGCGGCCCGGGGTTCGCTGGTTCGGATCCCGGGCGCGCACCGACGCACTGCTTGGTAAGCCATGCTGTGGCGGCGTCCCATATAAAGTAGAGGAAGATGGGCACCGATGTTAGCCCAGGGCCGTCTTCCTCAGCAAAAAAAGAGGAGGATTGGCGGATGTTAGCTCAGGGCTGATCTCCTCACAAAAAAAAAAAAATAAAAAAAAAAAAATAAATAAAAAATAAGAGGGCTATTGTGTGTGATAATGGCAAAGAGAGACTCAAAGACAGATATAGGAAAAAAAAAAAAAGATACTCCTCATAAGTGCTGATGGAGTTGAACCTTCATAATTCTTCGGTTCTGAATTTAGCATTTAATTAAAAATTCCTAGGTCTCTTTGGGTAGCTAAGGTCGTTATCTAAATCATTAGGTTTTTCTGGCCCATAAAGAAATATTTCTTAAAATATCCAAAAGGAAAGCCTGATAATTTTTTAAAATCTCCCTTCAACCTGAATAAAGAGAATTATTACTTTTAAACAAATATTGTTACCAGTTGAGTAGGTTCAGTCATACTCTGCTGAAGCTGAATCATATGTGGTAGGGGCTAAGGTCAGTCCCCAAGTCTGTTTTACCTAGAGGTGTCTTGAAGTATCTTCCTTATCAACTCTGCTTTTATTTTTCTCTGCTATAGTATTATAATGATTCTTTATAATATTTTATTTTGGGTGGTGGTGGATGATAGAGATTAGCAAGAGAGCCGAGAGTCTCAAGCAGGCCTCCTGTGACAAGTATGGGAAATCTAATGTGTTTTAAGTGGCATTTCTCTTCTATCATCAGTGCATTCACTAAAGGCTTATACATTGAGTGTTCCATGAGCCAACAATTCTGTAAGCCTGGTAGAGCTTTGAGATTTTGAAGAAATTACTAACCTCTTTGTACCTCAGTTTCCTCCTCTGTACAATGTGAATAATAATAGTATCTATCTCTTAGGATTTTGTAAGGATTAAGTGAGTTAATAGAGGTAAAGTATTTAGAACAGTGCCTGGTGTATGCTAATCATTATGTATTAATTATTATTATTATTATCTGACTAAAAAGCACATACATGTCTTGAATCTATACCTATCTCTGTGTGTGTGTATGTGTGTATATATATATATATTTTTTTTTCAATGTGTACTTGAGATGAAATTTTTGGTCTTTAGCCAATTTCTTAGGCAAGATTTATATTCTTAACCTTAATAACGGTTACTAGGGAGAAAATTTCATTCATTATTTTATTCAGCAAATCTATTTTAAGCCTCTTCTATGGGCTAGAAACTATGTAAGGGGAAGGTCCTGGGGTAAAATCATATATATCTATCTGTGAAATTTATATAAGGAGATTAATATCCAGTAAGAGTGATGGGCATCTTTATAAATAAATATCTCTAAACCAGTACACATACCACAGTATTATAGGGGCAAAAAAGAAGCTTACATAAAATGCAATGGTTGTGTGCAGTACAAAACAATCAGTTCCAAAATGGGACTATTGGGATAGGCACCACAGAGAAGGGTGAATTTAAACTGGGCCTTAAAAATGAGTTGGTTCAGGCAGACAGAAAATGTCTGAAAAGGAGAAAGACATTCCAAATAGGGCAACAGCAAGAAAATCTTATGGAAGAGGGAAAGTGCCCAGTATTTGAGGTGAATGGAGAATATGTCAGTGTTCCCGGAACAGGGGCTTGAAGCCCAAACGTGGGATTGGAGGAAAAGACTGGATGCTAAGGACTTTGGACATTAGTTTATAGACATGCAGAGCTATACAAATTTTGATTACCAGTGTCGGAAGGTATATTTAGCTCTTTTTCCTTTGAACCATTTATTTAGTTTTTTGAGTAATTTGTGTTAGTTCTGGAAAACTGGGAATACTTAATGTGAAAAGCCACAAAGAACTGTGAAACCGGTATGATCATCTACTTGGGAAATATTTGGGAGCCAATTCTGCACAAAAGAAATTTGTGCCTTCGCTTGGGATTTGAGCATACCAGAACTGGCTTCCAGAAAGCTCAAAGGACTCATGTGTGCAAGAATGATGGGCTTCTTTGGAGTGGGAGGCTGGCCCCCGGGAACAAAGTTCTCGGACGGAGTGCTAGAGTTAGTAGAAGGGGAAAAGGAAGGGAGTCTATTAAATGGTTACAAGCATGAGCTTTGGAAACGGGCCTCATATTACACAGTAGTTCTTCCGTTTACTATCTGTGTGGTTTTAAGCAAATTACTTATTCACTTACTAAAGATTCTTCGTCTGTGAAATTATGACAACCAAGCCCTCTTTACTGTATGGTTCTGAGCATATATAGATGTCGTTCATATAAAGTACTTGGTACTTGGCATGCAGCAAGTGCTCAATAAGTGAGAAATGTAATTATTGAGGTTTTTGTTGTGTTGTGGTTACGCTCATAAATAATGTTCAAGATGGAGAGAGAGCTGAGTCCAGGCACAATGAAAGGACTGGTTGAGACTGAGGTATTTGAGCTGTTACCACATAGGACATCCTGGTGTTGAAAGCCCCTTTCCCCATTTTTTAATAAATGGACAATGAGGACTAATTTGGAGGGCCTACCTTTATTCCACCTTTGTGATGTAAGAACAGCCTTTTTATCTGAGGGTAGATTATTTTCTTTGATAGTGCATCAGTGGGAGCAATAACTTATAGTGGGTGAGAAGGGAGGACTCTCTGTCCAGCCAATCAGAAGAGCTGAATGAACCCCGGTGTTTTCTGGAGTGAAAGATGCTGTTTAAATTCTGCTGCTTGTATTTTCATATTTCAGCTTCTGAAGGCAGCGCAGGAATGAGTTAATGCCCCTCCTCTGTCCTCCCACAGCATCCCTAGCAATATCAGGTTGTAGGTAAGAGCAGAGACTCAGAGGTTAGACCTTCCTATGCCTCAGTTTTCTCATCTATAAAATGGTGACTTTTTGTATAGCTTAACTGAGCTAATATATAGAAAGCCCTTATAACAATGCCCAGAATATATGCTTTAGAAGAGTTAGCTATTATTTTAAATAATCATCACAGCATACTGTAATTGTGGGCTTGATTATTATATCCACTGTTAGACTCCAAGCTGATTTATTTTGAAGAATGCATCAAAAACAAGAATTACATCTTTAGAGAAATTGTAGGAAAGGGGAAACTCAAGGATTCATGCATCAAGAAGTAGACAAGGCCCGTCATCTCTCAAAAGGGAGAAGCACTCCCTGTCTCGGAGGTGGACCGCAGTGATCGAAAGAGGAACGGAGCCTGACATGCTCTCACGTCAAGCCATGCCCAAGGCCTGCTGTTAGCCCTTGGGTCTCTGAGTCTGTGCCAAGAGCATCAGGAATGACCAGGCCAGAGCCCGTCAGAGCAGGAAGACCGTATTGGGTCAATCTCCTTGGGCCCCTGACGAGGGAAAGATGGGATTGGGCAGCGAATGTGGGAGGAAGCCTGGGAAATGAGTTTGCTGAGAAGGGAGGAAGAAGACTGAAAACATTTTATTCACTTCGCTGTTTCCCATCCAGCCAGTTCATAATGGCAGCAACAGATGTTTGATGCCTTAAGGTACACACTTGATAAGCCATTGAGGTGTTTGAAAATTATTTTTGGAATAATGGCTGTATGTATTCTAGATTCCAGGAAGTCTGAGTTAAAGTAGCTCCCGAGAACAGTAGGATATGGAAATGGTACATCTTCTGGGAAAGGTTTCATTATTTAGTATCAAGCCAATCATTAGGTCCAGGGTCACCACAAAACTGCATTTCAATTTTGCCCTTTTAATGCCCAGAGCTGACACTTAAACAAGGTTGCTGTAGCCACACAAGCACTATTAAGTTGGATTTAAACTTGATCCTTTTTTCTGACATTTCAACGTGTGATCAGAAAGCTAAGGGGTAATATTCTCTGCATTGTATCTGAAAGTGTTCACCTTTCTAGCTCTCTCTTCCTTCCACTCACTTTATTTCTAGGTTCATATTGTATTAGCCATTGGATTTTTATTTGTTTCTGGTATAACTCATAATAGTGAATTTGGAAAATAAAGAAGTATAAAAAGAAAATTCAAAAGTCACTCACAATTCAATACATAGAGATAACAAAACAAATGCCAATTATCTTATTTCTGATCTTTTTGCACAAATTTTAGCCACAAATTATGTGGCTAAAACATTCTTGGACATGTCCTCTAGAGGAGGAAGTTCTCTAGGGCAGAGCAAGAAGTTCTATGGAGCAGTATTGCTGGAACTTAGGATACTCAGAACTTTAATGTTAGTAGATAATTCTGAATTCTACTATGGTTGAAATCATTTATACTCCTACAAGCAATTTAAGGCTTCTATTTCTCCAATCCTCACCAACATTTGGCTTTTCAGAGATAAATTTTTTACAATCTGGCAGATATTATTTAAAATATTTACTTTTTAAAATTATTAGTGAGTTTTTTTGTTTTCTAATTTTTGTATGTCTTACTTTGTGATTTGAAGCTTTATAGTCTTTGTTCATTTGGGGCACTTTTTTTTTAAAGTTTGTGGTAGCTAGCCTCCAAGCTGAGCTCCAATAATTCCCGCTTCCAAATATTCATGCTTTTATGTAGTCTCCTTCTACATTGTTTTAGGGTTTTTCTGTGTGATGGATGCAATGTGGCAGAAGTGATCGTATATAATCTCCAAGGCTAGGTCATAGAACAACTGTATGCCTTGCCCTCTCTCTTAGATCACTCTGTTCTAGGGGAATCCAGCTGCCATGTTGTGAGGACACTCAAGCAGCCCTGTGGAGAGGCTCACGCGGTCAGGAAGTGAGGCCTTCTATCAACAATCCTGTGAATGAACCATCTTGGAAGTGAATCTTCAGCCCCAGCCAAGGCTTCAAATGACTGCAGCCCCAGCCAACACCTTGACTGCAACCTCCCAGTTGGTGGATTGAGCCTGATCCACCCAGCTAAGGTGCTCCTGAATTCCTTACCCACAGAAACTGTGAGATAATAAGTACTTGCTGCTTAAGCTGCTAAGTTTTGGATTAATTTATGCAGCAATAGATAACTAATATGATACTGATTTATAAAAGTATTTCATATATAAATGGTATATAAAAGTATTAACAACTTCTTATTAATCACATATGTTATAAAAATTTTATCGGTTTCTCATTTGAATTACACTCTTTCTTTATATAAAATATCTTTTAGGTGCTGGCCCGGTGGCGCAGCAGTTGTGTGTGTGCACTCTGCTTCAGTGCCTGGGGTTCACAGGTTCGGATCCCAGGTGCGCACTGACGCACTGCTTGTCAAGCCATGCTGTGGTGCCGTCCCATATAAAGTAGAGGAAGATGGGCATGGATGTTAGCACAGGGCCAGTCTTCCTCAGCAAAAAAAAGAGGAGGATTGGCAGATGTTAGCTCAGGGCTGATCTTCCTCACAAAAAAAAAAAAAAACAACTTTTATCTTTTTAACTGAATTTCTCTGAAATTCTAACAGAGCTGATTTTCATACATTAAACCACATTTTTTTCTGTTTGTTTTTCTAATATATCTTTCCCAAACCTTATAATTACAAACTTTTGTTGATTATTGTTGTTGTTGTTAACAGTGCGTGATCAGGTTGTTTGAACCTAGTTTCAGATTATTTGTCTTATAATTAAGGTGTTTAACCTATCATCTATTTTAAACAAATCTGTTTTATTTGATTTTTACATTTTGATTTATGCTTTCCATTTTTTTGTTTTTCTTGGTTGGCTCTTTTCTTTTACTGAAATGTATCCTACACATTCTTATAAAAAATTCTACTTCAAAGATGTGCTTTTAAAGTAATCTTGAGCCCACATACCTTTAATTATCAAGATCAAGAAAACACAAGGTCAAACTCACTGATCTTTAAAGTGCGAGTCATAACACAATAGTGGGTCATAAAACCAATTTAGTGCAGTTCGTTTCAAGGCTTTTAGCCATGGCCCACGTTAAAAACTCATTTTACCTCATAATCAAATATACGCATGTATCAAGATGGTGGATAAGAAACATGCACGTGTTTGTGCCGAATAATCACGAAAAATGTGTATGATACTTTGGGTTGTAGTCAGAACAATTGGAAAAATATTGATCTGGTCTATTTAACTTTTGTCTATAAAAAATGAGGACGTTAACATGTCTCTTTCTTGTCATCATTCCCCTACCCACTTCCTAATTTTTATTACTAATAACATGAGATTTTATACACAGTGATTATACTAACACATTATCTGTGATACATCTTTAAATTTTTTCATCTATATTCTACTTGTAACCGTATTTATATCAAATGTATATTCATGTTATATTTAATAGGTTTAAATGCTTACCACCAATTCTTTGTTCCCATAATAACTCTGTTATTGAATTTTTAAATTAGATTCTTCTTCAAGTTTGCTGTAGAATGTCTGTGAGTAATTTATTGAGGAAGGTATTATTTTAATATGAATAAACCTTGTAACTAGAATAGTATGATTTGAGCAACTGATAAAAAACTCCCACTATCTTGGTTTTCATGAGAATGCATTTCCAAACTGTGCTGTCATTTTTAATAGTTTAAATGCTTTTTTAAAAACAACTCTTACTCAACAAATATTTTAGGAATATCAATTATTTGCCAGACATTATTGTAGGCTCTGAGACTGCAAAAAAAAAAAAAATGTCATCTGACTGTAAGCGGTTCACAAAAATATACGGGATGAACTCCAAGTGTGGAACTTAATACAATAATGATGAAGAAGATGATGATATGAACTAACTCTCATCAAGCACTTACTGTGTGTTCCTGATGTTATTCTAAGTTCTCTAGGAGTATCAAAATCATTTAATGTTCTGAAAACCCTAAAGTGTAGGTGCTATTATTATCCCTATTTGATATTTGATGAAATGGAGGCAGAGACGGTTAAGCAATTTACTCAAGTTGAGTAGACAAGTAGGAGAAGAGTTGGGATTCAATACCAGCAAGTGTAATTCCAGAACCTATATTTTTAACTGATATTTAATTCAATATGACAAGGTTGACTTTTCAAATTCTTTTAGAGTTTATTTCTACTGATTTTTTAATTAATAAAATGTTTTTGTGTAATAAATAAATAAAACAGGTGTATTTTAATTCCAATATGGTGGATTGAGCTAACAAACACTCCCCTACTACAAATATATAGAAATGCTGAATATAACACAACCCCAAAAAAGTACATATCTGAACTCTGAAGAAAGAAGTGGATGTTCTCATGTGCTAGAAACAAAGAGGCAACTTAAAACCAGGCAAATACTAAAGCTGGACGTGTAGAGACTCTGGGGAAGCCTTGCATAGGACAGAGTTGAGGCCTTGGAAAGGTGGTCCTTATATGAAAAGATGATGAGAAAAACACCTCCTACCAGCCAAAATAAAGCTGTTGAGGGCCGGCCCCATGGCTTAGCGGTTAAGTGCGCGTGCTCCGCTGCTGGAGGCCGGGGTTCGGATCCTGGGCGCGCAAGGACGCACCGCTTCTCCAGCCATGCTGAGGCTGCGTCCCACATACAGCAGCTAGAAGGATGTGCAGCTATGACATACAACTATCTACTGGGGCTTTGGGGGAAAAGATAAATAAAATAAATTTTAAAAAAATAAATAAAGTTTAAAAAAAAAAAAGCTGTTGAGAATGTGACTTTTTGGCTCTGAATGGGAAAAAAAACAATAGTTACCCATGAGCATTCCGAAATTCAAGGCTCCCTCATATATGGATGTAGATTCCAATTCTTGGAGTACTGGTGTTGTGAAATTAATGTAAGTCTGACACTGAACCAGAGAAAGCCTTAGAGCTCTTGGCAGACGCCACACAAAGCCTTTTGTAGGGATGCTCCCAGGACACAGAACAAATGGACTGTACACAATGAAAGACCCTGCAGCGAAGATAAGCTCACAATAAAAATCATTAACCATATGCTACACCACAACCTGGAGGATTAGCAACCCAAGAATTTCGGATAATAGGAAAGTATGAAGTGCTATAAAAGCTTGTGTTTAAAATAATTTTAAAAAAGAATAGAAAGACTACAAATCATAATGAAAAAACAAGTTACTACGAAAAATTCTGGATGAAGTGGAAAAGATGACAAAACTTGATCAAATAAAAATATATAGATGAATTTTATGGTATGTGAATTATATCTCAATAAAGCTGTTATTAAAAGATGTAGAGAGATAAAATTGAAAAAGAACACTGAGTGGTCTAAATAGCATATTAGACATAACTGAAGAGAGTCAATAAAATATAAGATTTATATGAAGAAATTAACCAGTATGGAGCGCAAAGAGAGAAGCAAGAAATACAAAAGAGAGGTTAAAAGACATAGAGAATGTATTTGTTCATTTTGCAAAAAAATATTGATTGAGCACCTACCACGTAACAGAATTTTTCTGTAAATAACCAGAAGAATAACATAACCAGAAATATAACCAGAGGGGGAGGGGAAGACAAAAACATACTTGCCCTCGTTGGAGTGCACATTTTATGGGGAAAACGAGAGAGATAATAAGGAACTTGGGTAACTAAAATACACAACATTTCAGATAGTGGTAACTGTCCTGGGGGGAAACAAATAGTTGCAAGTGTGGATGGGGTCCCAGTGTGGCGGTGTGATTTTAGTAGAGTGGTCAAGATCTTCACTGAGAACTGACATTGGAGCAAACACCTGAGGAGAGAGGTGAGTGATGCAGAAACCTTGGGAAAGAGTTTTCTAGGCAGAGGGAAAGGCCTGGGAGCATCCTTGGCATGTTAGAGGAACAAGAAGGAAGTTGATGGGTTTGGAATGGACTGAGGGGCAGACCAGTGGCACAAAACACCATAGAGGTAGCTAGGGGTGGGTGGGGAGGATGTTTTTGGACTTTATAGGACTGTAAGGACTTTCACTTTTACTTGGAGTGAAATGGGAAGCCATTGGAAGGTTTTGAGTAGGTATTACATGATCTGAAAAATATTTTTACCAGGACTAATCTGGCCACTGTTTTGAGAATAAACTGTAGGGAGAAAAGGGGAAACAGAGAGATCAATGATGAAGCTATTGCAAAAACTTAGGAGACAGAGGATGATGATTTGGACCAGGGTGTAGCAGCAGAAGTAAAGGTAAATACCCAGATTCTGGATATATTTTTAACGTAGAGCCAAAATTTGCCCACAGCTTTGATGTGGATGTTAGAGAAAGAGAGGGCAGGATGATTACATCTAATGTAGATCTAATAGGAGTCCTTGAAGGAGAGAATGGAGATGATGAGGAAAGATTTGTCTAAGCGTTTTCCAGTATAGATGACAGAAATATTAATCCTCAGCTTAAAGAAGCAAACCAAGGCCTGAAGGGAATAAATAAAACAAGGTAGTGAAACTATAGAACACCAAAACAGAGAGTATCGTTTAGCAAAGAGAAAAGGCTATTAAGTAACAGAGCAATGACAAGCTGAGACCAGACCTCCAGCAGTAAAATAGATGCTTAAAGAATGTGGAATAATATCTTCATGGTCCTGATGGAAGAATAACTGTCAATCTGGATTCTATGCACAACCAAAGAAGTAATGGGTAAAACGAAGATATTTTTAGACACAAATGATTGAGAAAATATAGCACTCACGGAACATCACTGAAAGAACCTACTGAAGGATATGCTTCAGGAAAAAATAAAAATCAAGACAAGGCTTAGACTATTATAAGCCAAAAAAATTCATAAACATGCTGTTAAAACTAAATAAGCCCTAATTGAAATAACAACAACAATAGCAACTAATGTGAGATAATTAAAATTAAGGTGGGTATACCATCTCAAGAAAATATTTTAAGAAAAATAATGGCAAATTATAATCATTAAGTAGAAGAAAGGCAGAAAAGAAAATAAGAGCAAAAATTAATAAAATAGAAAACAAACATATAATAAAGAGGATCAACAAGCCAGAGCTTGATTCTTTGAAAAGACTAATAAAATTGGTAAACTCTTGGCAAGACTAATCGAGAAATAAAGAAAAGGCCCAAATAATCAATATCAGGAATTAAAGACATCCTCACAGGCTTACATCTGATAAGAGGTTATTATGAACAAGATATGTGAAAATTTTTGAAGATATAGATAAAATAGGTGAATTATTAGGAAAACACAGCTTTATAAATTGATGAAAGAAGAAACAGATAACTCGAATAGTCTAGTGATTATCAGATAACTTGAATTCATAATTAAAATATTGTCCACAACAAATTCCATGTCCACAGTAGTTTTCCTGGTGAATTCTAGGGGGAAAATAATGCTAATCTTACACAAACTTTTTCAGAAAATAGAAAAGATGAAACGTCCAACTGGTTTTGTGAGGCTGGCATAATCTTGATACCTGTCTTAGTCTATCCAGGCTGCTATAACAAAATAACACAGACCGGGTAGTTTATAAACAACAGAAATTTATTTCTCATAGTTCTTAAGACTGGAATTCTGAGATCTATGTGCCAGCATGGTTGGGTGAGGGCCCTCTTCTGGGAGGCAGACTTCTCATTATATCCTCACGTGGTGGAAGGAGCAAGGAGCTCTCTGGAGTCTCTTATTTGGGCATTAATCTCACTCATGAGGGCTCTGCCCTCATGATCTATTCATCTCCCAGAGGACCCAACTCCTAATACCATCACAATGAGCATTAGGGTTTCAGTATGAATTTTAGAGGGACACAAACATTCAGACTGTAGCAATACCCAAATCATAGCCTCAATAAGAAAGAAAAGTAACTGACCAGTCTCACAAACATATAGGTAAAAATTATAAACAGAATATTAGCAGATTGAATCCAGCCGTATGTAAAAAAAAAAGATTTTTCAAGATTAACTTGAATTTATTCCAGGAAAGCAAGGTTGGTAACATTTAACAACAAATCAGTTTAAGACATCATAGTAACAGAATAAAAGAGAAACGTTTTATAAAAATCTCAATAGGTGCAGGAAAAGCATAGTTAAAATTCCATATCCATTTCCAATAGATAAAATAGGAAATCTTCAGAGTGGAGGAAATATTTAAGCCAAGACTTGAAAAATAATTAGAAGAGTTTTCTAGGTAAAGAAATGTGTGTGTGTGTGTGTGTGTGTGTGTGTGTGTGTGTGTGTGGTGGAGAAATTGTGGGGGAGGAAGAGGATGGGAGGGAACACAGCACAAGGAGGGCTGTGAGAGCTTGAGTTTTTGGAAAGCTGTAAGTGGTTTCTTTGAGGCAATATACCACAGAGGTTAGGAATACAGTCTCTGGGTTCCCAGAAGAGCATTAACATCTGGCTTTATGAAATATAACTTTGCTAAACTTCGCTTTTCTCATTGGAAACATGGGTGGAGTTATCAACTATAGCATCTACCTCATAGGCGGAGTGGATTTATAGTGAAGCTAATTAAGCTCATTTACAAGGGTTCCTTCCAAGGCCCTGAGAAGGACTTTTGCAATAAATATACAAGTTTCTATGTTTCTGTGGGTATTAGAGGAGAAACAAAGTTTGATATGTATGGAGCCAGAAAGACTGAAATCTTACAGCTTGAACATGAAAGAAACTTGATCCAGGTTTTCCCAAATGTGACAGCAATGCTACAAATTTTGCTGACTTTACCATTAACGGGTTGTGGAGCTCTAAAAAAAGGTTTTCTAAATTATAAATAATAAAAACAAATTTTAATAAACCATGCTAGAGGAATGACTAAATTATCACTCTATCATCACCATCAAAAATGATATTACAAAATTATTGTCACTTGAATAGGTGATCAAAGAGCAAGTAGCCAAAAAATGAAGGATAAAAGTATTATAGTGATGAAGATATTTAAGAAAATATTATGTTTTCTGGATTTTGTCATATTTTTGATACTTATAAATTTTTCAAAATTTGCAGTTTATTGTGATTTCTTTTTGCATTCTAAATAACAATATAAATTAAATACTTTGTACCTAATTTTGGATTTATAAAAGCATTGATCCTGGCTCATTGAAAGCACTAACGGATACTAATGTTGCTATTATTGTAACATCATCAGAAGTTGATTTCCCCAGATATAACCATCTGTGAAGTAGATGTTTATGTCATAACTTGTGTTAGAAAAAGGGAAAAGTGATCCCTATTAAAAGGTGGAATGGGCTACTTATTCAGCTGAGAGGTGATCCAGCAGCACAGAAACTGCGTGATTACTTGGCTATAATAATATAGAAAGGATTTCAATGTCATATAGGAGGTTGGACTAACTTATCTTTTGTGTTGCTTCCCATGCATTAATGCCACGATCATGGGTTTTCAACACACTTCCTTCTCTTGGTCTGGAGAAATCATCTCCGGTATCAGGGTTCTGGAGCCCCGAGGGTTTTGGAAATGGTGAGAGAAGTCACGTCTCCCCACAAGGACCTCTGTGCAGGCATCGAAGGGCAGCTTTGGGATGGGTTTAAACTGTGTCAAGAGAGGAAGATTGAAAATGCCTGATTTAAGCTTTGTTTAAAATTCTGCAAAGTGCACACATCAATTCTTACTCGATCAGAACTGGTTCGATCATTCCTTAAATGGCACTCTGTGGGAGTATTTAATTTTTTCAGCTAAATATCCATCTAACAAATTATCGAGGCATTTTGCATATATTAATAAATCATAGGCCTCTGCAATGTGCACAGAGAACTCACCATGAACCTGAGCCTCTGGTTTTCATGCGCTTGTTCTATTTTTTTCCTCTCCCGGATACACGGCGCCGAGAGAAATGCTTTTTCACATGATAATGAATTTCTGTCATTCCACAGGCAGTTAGTTTGATCAGAAATTAAAGTTAAATATAGACTCCAAGGGCAAAAAAAAAGTAATATTTAACTTTGGAAGGATATATTTGCTTTTCAGCAATCTGCAAAATGGCAAAGGAGCATTGCATCATTTCCTTTTTTAGAGAGTGTTGCTCCTCAGAGGCAGGTTGGACACTGCTTGAGTTTTATAAATTTGGGTCATTAATTTTCTTCTTTTGGCCTCTGCCGTGTTTCTTGTTTGATTAATGTAAATTGTCTAAGGCTGCTATCTGAATAGCTGGCTGTGATGAAACATATGTATGTGTGTATTTGAAATCTTTCACACGAGAAACCTTTGAGAGGCTAACATACATAGGAGAGAAAGATGGAAATATCTCATTCAGAAGTGAGACTCCTGGCAACCTAGAGGATATTTTCCATATACTCTAGTGGAAATAGGACCTTTTCTTCCTAGTGTGTATTTCCCACATCATAAAAATAAAAATCCCTCCTTTGTCAGGTTCATTTTATCACTGGCTCTCTGCCTCTGTCCACACAAATCTAGAACAACTCATTGATTCACAGTTGCTAACCAAATCTGTCAAACTGCATTAAAAAATTCTGACAGGTATTTTTGGCAGAAATCTGATTGGATAACTTTGCATAATGGGCAGCATTGTGGTTTGTTTTCACCAACTTCAGTTTCTCATACTTGTCATTTTTCTAAGATAACATTTATTCATTGAACGTATTTGCTAAGGCATTTGGGTGCCCCAATCACTGTACTAAGAACTATGAGAAGTACAAAGATATGTAAGACTTAATTCCTTCTGTCAGGAAGTTCATCTCAGTGAGACAGATGGATGGATAAACAATTATTATATACAATGTGATGAAGGCTGATAGGTACGGGGTGCTAGGGGTGCATACTTCAAACTAGCTGAGACACACCTTACGTGATGTAAGGAAATCTCATCACTGGTGTATAGGTCGGAACCCATAACATGTGTGAGAAGTATAGCTTAACTTTTTCTATAACTTGACAATTTTTTTTAATGTGCCACTCTGCTGGAGGGTGATGGAAAATTAATTTCAGTCAACCTGGGGATCACATTCTAACATTTTCCCTGAATTTAATTACATCCCAAGGAGTTTATTTTGTAACAAAGCACTGGAAGACAGGCCCATTGGGTCCTCTTTGTCATGGAATCATGCAGGTATCCTCTGAGGCCCCTATTGTACCATCCAGTGCTTGGTCAGAGGTACACACAAGAATCCCTGTAGACATCTCTTGTTTATATCTATATGACCCTTTAGGTAGGGCTACTAGCTTTGCCACATTCCAGCCATTCTTAGGGACATGCATGTCATTCTCCTTCACCATGTTTAGCATATAGCAAAGTCTGTGAGGTTCTCTAAGCCCTGTCTATTAGGACCTATCCAGGTACCACGGAGTAATTTCTCTTCTGGAGTCAGGCTTCCTTCCTGAAGATCAGCCCAGGATATGGGGCCGAGTTCTTTTCTGTAGCACATGCCACCTCCCAGAGCTCATGCTGGGCTCCTCCCTTTGGGACTTACAAAATCACTCCTGTGGGGCTGCCCTTTCATCTCTACCTTCCGTTTCCCTTCGATAGAATATCCTTGAGAGTGAAGGCTGAGCAGATCAACTTGTTCTTACTTATGATTATTTTTTGCCTAGTTGGTTGTCTTAGCTGTATGACCTTTGTATTTTCCCAAGTGCCTAAGCTTTTTTTTTTTTTTTTGCAAGGAAGATCAGCCCTGAGCTAACATCCATGCCAATCCTCCTCTTTTTGCTGAGGAAGACTGGCCCTGAGCTAACATCTATTGCCAATCCTCCTCCTTTTTTTTCCCTTTTTCTCTCCAAATCCCCAGTAGACAGTTGTATGTCATAGTTGCACATCCTTCTAGTTGCTGTATGTGGGATGCCGCCTCAGCATGGCCAGACAAGTGGTGTGTCAGCGCGCACCCGGGATCCGAACCCAGGCCACCAGTAGTGGAGCACGCGCACTTAACCACTAAGCCACGGGGCCGGCCCCCCAAGTGCCTAAGCTTTTAATGTATAAAAATCAAGGGAGAGACTCTCTGTTTCTCTACTTGGGACTGTCAAATCTATTTCCTAAGTCCTTGAGCACAGAAAGCCAGACTGCTGGAATGACGAGAAGGGCCAAATGGAAAAAAAGAAAAAAAAAAACAGGAGAAATCTTTATTATTTTATATTATTGTATTACCACAACATTTATTTTCAGAAGATCATTTTAGACACATAGAGTTGAAAACCATTTCAAGAGATCAACTTATAGTCTCTCGTCAAATACAGGGATCACCTCTACACGTGGGTAATGAGTGATGGCAGGAGTTCACCATGCTTTCTTGGCTGGGAAGTTTTTATGTTGGGATTGAGGCTTTCCTGTTGATGATGGTTTAGTGCAGCCCTACACATTGCTGCCTGATTGAACTTTACATAGATCCCAGCATATAGTTCCTCTGCTTAAAAATGCCCCTTGGTCTTCATGCCTTTCAGGACTTCATTATCTCACTCGGATGAGGAAAACAAATTTGGAATCGGTCCCTTAGTTTCCACCCTTTTCTCCTCTAGCCATTGTAAACTCTGCTGCTAGATTAAGCTGTCTATTCCTATCTGGCATTTAAGGCTTCCCTGAATCCCTCCATGGTTTAGTCCCTGTGCATAATGGGTAAACTAAGCAGGTCTGAGGTGTTTGAACGCTGTACCTTCTAAAGAAAAGAGTGGCCCTTGACAGTGTCTTGAAGATAACCTCTAAGTCCTTTGAGTATTCTGCCTGATAAGAGGCACGACAGGCAGTCTATGCTAACAATGTGATTTATGGTGGGTGCCTGGCCTGGCCATGCTGTATCAGTTTGACGTCTGGAGGGGCTGGAGACGGAGTAAGGTCGGTCAGTCATACAGGTACTCTAGGCATAGGTGACCGACTCCCAATAAAAGCCATGGACATCAAAGCTCAAATGAGGTTCCCTGGTTGGCAATACTCCATACGCATTGTCACACATTGTTGCTGGAAGGAGTAAGTGCTGTCCCTAGGACTCCACTGGGAGGGGAAAACTGGAAGCTTGCACCTCGTCTCTCCTGGACTCTGCCCTTTGCATTTGTACCTTTGCTGATTTTAGTCGATGTCCTTTTTTCATAATAAACTGAAATCACGAGTATAACAACTTTCCTGAGTTCTATGAGTCCCTCTAAAACAGAAGAGTGGTAAACAGTTCCTCTGGGCAGATGCAACTTCCTCTGAGCCATCTCCTGAGCCAACGAGAGGGGCCACATTCTCCTCCATTTCAGAAACACATGAGGCAGGTGCCTAAACAACACAGGATATGCGCCTGACTCAGCGGCCAGCCAACCAGCCATCTGAACATGAGCCCAACACCTGGGCAGATGCATGACCGCTCCAGGTAGCCAACCAGTGGCCTGATCACGAGCTTGGCACCTGGCCTGCAGGAGATGACCCCCTGGCACAGAGACTGACCAATCCCCAGCTGCCAATATGACTGTCCACTTTAACGGCTATAAAACAACATCCCAAACCCTGTTTGGGGCTGGTCGGCCTGTTTCCATCCAATCAGCCCAGCTAGCTTTCCTCCTTTCCCTTTTCAATAAACCTTCTTATAGCTCTCCTGACCCGTTCTTGAATTCTTTCCTGCGCTAGGTCAAGAACCCACACCAGAGGCCGGATCTAACTTGGGACTCAGGTCCCACTGGGTCTGGTATCACTTCTAGCAAACCATAGAACCTGAAGGTGGCTTGGGGATACCTAACACAGTTCCCAACTGTCTTTCCAGCCTTGACTCTCACACCTCTCTCCACATATTCAACTTTTCACCCAGATGTAACAGTTTACTTTTTGCCATGCTTGTTTGGGCTTTTCTATGCCCAAGTCTTTATTTACCCTGTTTCTTCTCCATAGAACCTACCTAACACTTACCAATGGACAAGCGAAGGCAGAAGAATCACAAGATGGCCTATTTCAAATACTAGGCCATTCTACATCCTTAGACTTTTGAATTATGGCAGATTTTCTCATGAGACTGCTGGTGTTCAGAAACCAGTTTGAATATTAATTTAAGGTGTCCTAGTCAAGCTCCCAAAACCTCTATCAATTTCTCTACAATTTTTTGAATTCACAGTCTCTTCCTGCTTTCCTTTTCATACAGCTTATCACTTGAATGAATGTGAATTCTGTCCAAGTAACTCCCAGTTGTTTTACCCTTCAGATTAGCAAATAGCATCCTTCTGACCCCATGAGGAATTTTGCCATCCTCATCTCAGATCCACACATGTAACACCTATTTTTAAATGCTAGAATTTTTATACGATTTGAAGAAGAGAGTTAAAGTCTCAGACCCAGCAACCTCTCTGGCTATGCAAATGTGCAGCCTGCACGTGCTATTCCCCTGGGCAACAGAATACATGCATACAGCTCACATAGATTCTTTCTGGTGAATAGAATCTTAAGTATTCCCTGTACAACTATGAATAATTGAGAGTTGAAAATTTTTATGCTGTATTAAAATGTATCTTCATAGGAAAGATGTACAATTTTCTCTTACAGAAAATCCCAATTGTTGGTAACAAGATATACTAACAACCTATCAAAGGCAAACAAGTAAATAATTTACATACCTGAGGAGCAGAGCCTAGCAATATGCAGGTTTACATTGGACATTCTTTGATATCTTACATATGGACACTGCATAAAGTATCGGTCACTTTGTCGAGGCAGATGAGTGATGGCACTAGAACATTATAGACAAAAGAGTGGTTGGTTGGCCTCTACCGCTGAGGTCTGGGGTAAAATAGGGCTTCTCTCCTGTGGGCACCTGCACTTTAGTTAATACTGCAAACAGCCTTCCATTGTTCCAGGGCAGCTGTTGTTTATCAAGAGGAGTCCCAGTTCAGGTGAATTTTAAAAGCAATCAGGTGGAAATGCTTCTGGTTTTTAGTAGCACTGCAAACCTAAACGTGGATCTCAGAGGCCTGACCTTGGAATTTATAATAAGTTTCTCAGTCTTCTCTCCCCTGGAGGGCCATTTCTATGATATTCACTCTCCTTGCCCACTTGAATTACTTGGGAAGTAGAATTTTTTAGAGAAATTTCATTTCCTCCCTCAAATCTTCCCTAAAGATTGAAGCTTGTATGGTAGTTTCGGATCTAGGAGTCACGAGGCTGAGTTTTGAGATTTGACTCTACCATTTATAGCTATGTGACCTTAGGCAAGTAATTCAAATATCGATCCTCAGTGTCCTCATCTCTAAAATGGGGGATAATAACTGCTTAGCCCACTTCACAGAGCTCCCTTGAGGATGAGCTATAACAATGGATGTGAAATACTCTTACATGGTAAGCCACACAGAAATGTAAGTCTCGCCTTTTCTATTCTTTCTTTTTCTTTCCTGAGTGTTATCAAACACCTTCTTCACCACCCAATACAGATAACGATGTGTATTCACAGGTTACAATATGAGGGCATTGTTAACGTATTTTAGCCATCTCTGCCCATCCATTTACCTGCTGTGCCTGTGCTACTCAAAGACATAGACTATGCTGCTTGTGTAAAACCAGAGGTGTCAGGCCAAGACTGGCCAATGCCTGAGGAAGGTGGAGAGGAACTCTTAGAAGAGTTCCAGTCCACAGAAGTCAAGTAGCATTTAACCTAGAACGCTGAAAATCCACTTCTAGGAGCATTTCGCTTTCATGGGCTTGACCTGACTATTTTGTTTTTTCCGTCTTTAGATTCTTCTTCCAAATAACATTTATTTTGACAGATCAAAGCTGGAAAGAAACAGCAGCTCCAGGACCAGAGAGAAGACCATATTTCTGATTGGAGGTAGCATATGTGTGAGGGAATAGAAAGATGAAAAGGCAGGGCTTTTCCTCAAGAAGTTCGTAGTCTAGTTATGAAACTATGCAATTAGTAAATATGCAATTAAACAAGGCAAAAAGATAATCACTACATAGGGGCCATATGTACCATGTGAGGGGTAAAGATGGGGCTAGGAGTGGGGGTATGTAGAAGAAATACAAAATGGTCCTTGGTTTGGAGTTTGGGAAGAGATACAGGAAAGGCCTTATGCGGGAGGAAGATTGGAACAAATGCATACAGACGCTTATGCTGGAGGGTCCAATAAAAGTTGTAGAATTCTTTGGGAGGAGAAGCTCTACTCCATTGAAAATTTGATGAAGCAAAGGTAGTAGTGAAAGAAGAGATTGAGTTGAATTCCTCCTTTTAATTATGAAGAGGAAGCAAATAGGCAAGAGTTCTCAGAACACAGACACTCTGGACTGGCAGAGGCAGAGCTAGATACGGATGGGTGCTGTACCATTTCTGGAAGGATTGCCAAGGGAAAGCATTGTTGTCTTGTCCTTCTAAAGAAATATTCTAGTCTTTCTTACATTGATAACTGTCTTGGGGCCTTGACCCAAACGTGGCTTTAAGTAGCATCGAGAGCATATTATACGTATGAATATGAAGAGCAAGTATATATATGTGTGTGTATGTATGTGTGTGTGTGCATACTTAGGGTGGCAGAGGCAGGAGTGGTGTTTAGAGAATGCTATTTGCAAAACAACCTGCTATTCAATTTTCAACTGATATTTATTAAGCACTAACTGTGTATCAGGTATGGTGATAGGCTCTAGGAAATACAGCAATGTTCAAGGCAGATATGATCTGTGTCTTCATTGAGTTTATGGCTGTAGACTCTAACAGGACTTCATGGCATATTGGCAATTGCCTGGTGGGCTAAGATAAAAGTTACATTTTCATAAAAAATCTCATTTCTTTGCACTGAGATGGAGCATTAAGAATTTAGGTTAAGTCATAAACATCATCAGCACAGCAAGCTGCATCAAGACGCATAGTAATTGAGGCCACAGGGAAAGCTTAAAATGCCATTGATTTATTGTGCACACAGGCATCCCAAGCCTCTGATATGATAAGAAAGTAAAGTGGAGGCAGGCTGTAAGATGATGAGGCAAATCATATTCCATGGGAAACCAGGAGCTCCTCAGAGACTGTGATCTGAACTTGCACAGCTGCTTAGCGTTAGACGGTTGGGTGAAATGTGGATTTGGATAAGGATGGTGATACAGGAGGGAGGGATCTAGACCTAGAGAGAGTCATGAAAACTTTCTCTCACCGGCAGCTATGTGGAAGCCTGACCTAGTGGTTTTTCCAGCTCTTTGGTCAGGTGAGATGGGTGTCTTTTGGTCTAATTTTTCTGTTAAAGCGTGGAGGCATCTGTTGTCTAGGATGGAAGGGACGGGGCTGCTTAGCTGATTTCAGGTTGAATCAGAGAGTTGGAGAGAGAGAACGAAAGCAAGAGACAGATGTCAGTGGGCCTTCCTTTTATAGTCCCCAAGGGATTCAGGCACCATGGGCCCAGTGCCACGGCAGGTAGAACTATGAGTTTTATAACTTCCTTGTGCTAGATATTTCGTGTTACCTCCATATGTTTCCCCATAGTCATTGGCAGTAAAACTCTTAAAATGAAGAAGAGGTGTGTATTTTACTTCAGAGGCAACAAGGATATTAATTCATGCTCTATAGCCATGGTACCCCCTTACCTTTGAGGGGGAAAATAAAGGAATAGAGTGGGTAGTGGTTACTTTGGGAAGAAGAGAAATCAGGTTGTATCCCTAGGTCTTTCACATGGAAGAATTTGAATTGGGCGCTGGCTCTGGGCTGAGCCCAGGTGAAAACCCTGAAGCTGGTATTATACTTCGTTCCAGATTGTATTTTCTTTCTTCTTTAACAATTTTGTATTTTTGTATGCTTTAACTTTCCTTTTGCTCTACCCTCTCAACACAGCCAGATCCATCCTGTGCTTTTCTCTGTCCTATTCTGTACCCCAGGGAGGCTGACTCTTCAGATTATCACACAGGCTTCTTTGTTGACTGGATTCCAGCTGGGTTTGGGAGGCAGGAGCTAGAGATTGGAGGGGGAGAGGAGGGAGAGGTCAAAGCATTACTCCCCATTTCCACTTCCTTTGTGCTTTGGGCTACATCTAGTGGCAGTGACATGACCCTGTAGGACTACATCTCCTGGCAACCGGCCATGCTCCATGGCTCCAGGTTTCACTGGGCCTTGTCAATACTATCTCCTCCCCTTGCCTTTTCAAACATAAAGGTGGTGGTGGCTTCCAACTCTTGATAGTTTCTAAGTTCTCCATCCTTCTTGCTGGTTCCTTTAACTTTGCTCACGCCTCTAGATTATCCCTTCATTAACGTGCGAGTGGGATTCTGTTTCCTGTCAGGACCCTGAAAAATACAGTTTAGAAGCTACTGAAAGGCAGGTACTGGATATAATCATTGTTTTAACCCTTTTTTTTCTTTCTAGGTTTAATCAAGTGCTGGACACTGAAGGTGCTAATAGGTCCTTCTATTTTCAACTTCCTGCCACATTCGATCCATCAGAAATTCTAGTTAGTTCTACGCTAAAACATAACTTAAATCCATCACATTCTTTCTATCTCCAATACTACACCCCAGCCCGAGTGATATTAAATCTCATTTGGATTCTGCAATTGCCAATAGCCTCCAACTGGTTCCTCTGCTTCTTCTCTTGGACCATATCATCTGCTACTACACAGAAGCCAGAGTGATCCTTAAAAAGTTCAAAGTCAGATCATGTCATTCTCTGCTCAAAAGTCTCCAATGGCTTCTCATTGCATTAAAATAAAGTTCAAACTCATTATCTTAGGCAACAAAGCTCTACGTGATCTGACTCTTGCCTACCTCCTAGAGTTCATCTATCTCTGCTCTCTCTTGTCACTAAGACCTTGTCACACTATCTTCCTTGAACATGACAAACTTCTTCCACCTTCAGGCAACATCTGTATATGATGTTCCTTCTGCCCCAGACCCTCACACGGCTGGTTCCTTCTGGTGATTCAGATCTCAGCTCAGACTTTCTCAGAGTCTTTCTCTGGCCACTATAATACAGAACTTCGGTCCTTTCCCAGTCATTCTCTAGCACATCGTTTCATTTTATTTTTTCCTGGAACTCATCTCCATCTGAAATTATAGTCTCTGTACTCACTTCCTTGCTTAGAGTCTGCTCTCTGATGAGAAGTGAAGATCTAATACATTGCCTGTCTTGTTTCCCACTGTCTCCCCAGTGAGTAAGTGTGCCTAACCCATGGTGAGTGCTCAATACATATGCACACACACACAATCACCCAGAAAGGAAAGATTTACTGATCAGCATCCTTCTAAATGTTTTACATGGATTATGTAATTTAATCATCACCACAACTTCATTTATCAGGAACTATTATTATCTTTGTTTTACAAATGAGGAAACTAAAACACAGGGAAGTTAGATAACTTGCCAAAGGATGCATCCAGTTAGGAAGTAGGAGAGCCAGAATTTGAAATCTGGCCGTCTGGCTCTAAGGCCCACGCTCCTTACTGCTAAACTTTACAGCGTCCTAACATTTGTTCAATAAATTAATGAGCGCTTCCCGTCAGCTTCTTCCATTTCACACTTGGACTTTAGAAAGAAAGAAGCTTTCTATTTCTAAGTATGGGAGCCTGCCTGACCCATGCTGAGGGCTTTTCTACTCCTGAAAAAGCATACTCTGAGCCCAGGACAGGCAGAGAGGCACGAACTCTTTCTTGAATATAAATCCTTTGGGGAAAGTTCTCAAAGATCCCCAGAAGTGCTGAGCCTGTGGACTGCCAGAAATGTGATCTGGGACTCCACTGCAGGAATATTTTGTTTCTCAACTTTTCATCATTAATTAATTCAGAAAACATTTAATAAGTATATCTATCACACTAAACCCCTGGGATACAGAAATGAATAAGACCAGGTTCCAGCCCTAAACGAGTTGACAGGTTAGTGAAACATCAAGTCTACCTCTGGACACACATTCTGTTTCTTCAACCATTTCTCTTGAATCAGTTAAAAATGAGAAAATAGACCAGCTGTTATCTGAACTGACTGACTCTGGCCTGGATTGATGATGCAACCTTGGCAGAATGTTGAAGCTAGTCTCAGGTTCAGACTCACCCTCCGAAGGGCTGTTTTCATCATCTCGTCTCCATCTGTGATGAGGCTTCTTTTATAGCTCCCTTTGGATGACCGTGCCATGAGGGTTGCCCATTTGGAAGTACTTTCAAACTTCTCAAAGCTGCCTTTTCTTCTCCCAGCCTTAGTCCCCTTTTGACAAGCAACACCCCAACACGGGCTTCTTCCCATTAGAGTGCAAGTTGTCCCCACACTCTTCGTCTTCACACTCCCTTGGCACTAGATGAGATTACCTACATCAATCCCATCTCCTTTTCCTGCACTTCAATCACTCCCATCCATTGATTGTTTCTGTGCCTGTCTTCCATTGCCCCCGTTTGTCTGTTTCACCAAGCACCTAAAAACCAAACTCAGCTACCACATGGCAGCTCCATGTAGGGATCACCTTGCAGCCATGTGTGGTAATGTGACTTAAAATGCAGCCAAGAAATGCACTGTTTTTTTTTTTTCCCCCTGCCTCACTGCATCATAAGCTTATGTTGAAGTGTATAATATCACTTTCCTGTTCTTTTTTTTCCCCCCTTCTCTCTTTTTTTGCTGGTCTTATTGCTTTCCAGGTTTCTCCCTGGAAATTAAAATAACTGTGTTTCAGGTTCCTTTCCTCCAGCTGTATTAGCTTTCAGGTCTCCATGCTGAGGCTCATTTGGTAATTTCCTGCCCATATTTTTAAGCTGTACAGCCCCTTTGTGTTACTCGCCTGTCCTTAGTGGTTTTGCTATGCCTTTCATTTCGGCTTGATCTGCAGATTTAATTAGTGGGCTGCATGTCCTTCCATTTTAAAGAGTACGTAAGATAATGGTGGTTCTCCACAACAGCAGGTGGATAATAGAAACAAGGAAGGGGGGAGGTTGTACCTTAAACAAGCCCTCTGCAAAATGAGCAGTAGGGGGAATGAAAGAAGGTATGGAAGACACGACACAACAGCTGGGAATGTGACCTTACTGTAGCAAATACCCCCAAAATTTGCCAGGCTGTTCTGCACATATGGTGTGGCAGGACCTACTGGTATAGTTGCAGGAGCAGCAATGCAGAGGGTGATGGAGGTGGAGAAGTGAGATCTCAGTTCAGGAAAGGGTCTAGGGGGATGCAGCCTCAAATATGAATGATTTTGCAATTTAATCTCTAGGAATAAACTCCACATCTGTCTTAGGTCAGGTTTCTGGGAAACAGACCATGAGTTAAATTTGACTGGGGAGGGCCCTTAGGGGCAACAACTGTGAGGGAGTGGAGGAAGCAGGATTGGGCAGAGGAGTTTAACTGTCCTGCAGTTTCAACAAGGAGCTCAGCTGATTCCCATGAGGGTGCTCTTGAGCTGGGATGCTGCATTACAGGAGTCGTGCTTTGAGACAAGGGGCTGAGCCTTTATATCCTCACATGGGCCAGTTACGGTACTCGGGTTGCCTGTAAAGAGGGAGGATAAACTTGGATGAGGCTGCTCTTTTCTGAGGAAGATTATTCCTGGAAAAGAACTTGGTTGAGAGTCATGACAGCCTGCTTTCCTGGTAGCTGGGAGAATGGGTGCTTCAATAGTGACGGGGTCTGGGTGGCACGCCCCATCATCTACTACAACATCCTATAAGGCCATGCAAACTCTCAGCGATATTCGCCCTACTGAGCATTTCCTATTCAGCAAGAGGCTTCCCTCTTTTGTCTTCTGTGACTCAGCTGTCTTTTGGTCTTCTTGACTGCTCCTTCTCAGTCTCTGCTCTGCTTCTTTCTCCTTTTTTTTTCTGTTTGCTTTCTTTCCTTCTTTTTTTTTTTTGAGGAAGATTGGTCCTGAGCTAACATCTGTTGCCAATCTTTCTCCTTTTTTCCTTTTTTTCCTCCCCAAAGCCCCAGTAGATAGTTGTATGTCACAGTTGTACATCCTTCTAGTTGCTTTATGTGGGATGCAACCTCAGCATGGCTGGATGAGGAGTACGTAGGTCCGCGCCCAGGATCTGAACTGGCAAACCCCAGCTGCTGAGGCAGAATGCATGAACCCAACTACTACGTGACCAGGCTGGCCCTCCTATTTGCTTTTTATACATAGGCACGTTCATTAGTTCCATTAATAAGTAATTATTAAGTGTTCATTTTGCTCCAGATCTCCCGTAATATACTGTTTTTGACCCCTTTCTTCATCGTTCTTTCTCCCCGGGAAATCTTACCCACTCAAGTTTTGCCTTTTTCTTCTCCTCTAGTGATTTCCAACTCTTCAAGTCAAGCTTTGGCCTCACTGCCAAAACAACAATCCCATTACTAAGTCTTGGCTGGGGTGCCTCACATTGAATGCATCCAGTAATGAGTTAGTATCTTCCACTAATCCAAACATATCTCATTGAATGAAACATCATACAGCCAGTCTCACATGGATGGTATACCTGGAGTTGTCCCAAATCTTGCTACTCAAAGCATGATTCGTGGACCAGCAGTTTGTTGTAAATAAGGAATCTTAGTCCCTATCCAGACCTACTGAATCAGAATCTCCATTTTAACAAGACCAATGATTCATATGCACATCAAAGTTTGAGAAGCACAGATCTAAAACTTTCTTGTTTCTCAAACTCCATACCCAATGAATACCTAATTCTATCTCTTTTGTCTTTTAATCCCTCCATCAGGGATATCACAATAACCTCCTATATGATCTTATTGCCTTCAATCTCTCTCCTATAGATGATCCTTTATGCTGATGAATACTTATCATCCTAAAACATATCATGCCCTCTTGCACAAACTTTCAACTGCTTCCACTGCCTGGAGGGTAAATTCTAAAATTCTAATGTGGTGCTCCTACCCTGCTTTTCTGTTTTACCTTCCACTGCCCCCTTCCACATACCCATGCCCCAATCTTACTGTTCTACTCCTACCTGAATACACATTCACATCGTTGTGTCATTCTTTGTGCTGTTTCTTCTGAAACATCCTGTTGCCTCCTGCTTTGTTTAGCAAAATCTCACTTAGCCTTTAAGATTCAGCCTAAATGTCTTATCTATCTTCCAAGAGTTCCCTCAAGCTTCTTGCTTGAATTAATCTCAAAACACATTGGTCATCTCTATTTTGCCACACTTTCATTCTACTTTATGCGAAGCCTGAATCTTAGTACCTAGCAAGAGGCTTAGAATATAGTAACATGTGTGTGTGTGTAGTAATTAAATAAATTCATGAATGAAATAAATGAACATCTATAATCAGCAAAGTTTATACTTACTGTAATCTGTTTGAATGGAAAATTTTATATCTCAGGGTTTTCCAACCATAGTATCTAGATTTTCTGAGACAATCCTATTTCAGTGAGTTTTCCAATTTTTCTGTGAATATGTGTTTTATATTTGATTACTGACTTAATAACATGGCCTTCACTTTCATGGTCTCTAAGCTGCATCATTTAGTCTTCTCTAAAATAGGCTTTGGGGGTGCTGCCTACTTCCATGTAATGAGTGATGGATTATGCTAAGTATCCCAGGGCAGGTTCATCTGAGATTTCCCCGAGGTTTTCCCCATGCCTGACTGCTTGCCTTAACATCATGCCCTCCTCTCTTCTCTTTCCCTGTCTCCCCTGGTTTCCTACTGCCAGAGTGGAAGGAGAGAGATCTATTTCCCTTTGCTAACTGTGTCTGAAGTGACAGAGTTGATCAATGAGTTGCTGTGCCTGTCCAGGAAAGTGAGTTTGATTGGCCTCCTGTGGGTAGGCTGACAGCATAGAGCCTTTTATGAACTGAATAGTGAAGCACTCTTTGGAGCTCAGTTTTGCCTGTTTATGGTGGATTCCAGCTGCATTTTTTATGTCTGCTGTTGTTATATTGTTGCCATTGGTATTAATCTCGAGCTAGTTTATTTGCTGTGGATTTATAATGACTTTACATCATAAAAATAAACAAGGGAGAAAGCAATAGAGCAAACTTTAGATAGTGAGGAGAACCAAATGAAAGGACGAAGATACTGGAGGCTCATCAAGACCTGCATGGCATCCAAGTCTAACTCTTAGGCAGTTGTACTCCTGGAAAAGGGTTAACTATTTGGATCATAAAACTGTCCATACTAATTGAAGATGAAATAAGTGTTTTGCTGTAGCAATAGAAAGGCTCATTCCTGGGATGTGAATATTGTGATAGTAATCCTTACATTAGGAGTAAAACAGAGAACAACATGGATGAGTGGCCCTCTGTGGTTCGGTATCTATTTGATTTTTTTTTTTTTTTTTTTTTTTTTTTGTGAGGAGATCAGCCCTGTGCTAACATCCGCCAATCCTCCTCTTTTTTCGCTGAGGAAGACGGCCCTGGGCTAACATCTGTGCGCATCTTCCTCAACTTTTTATATGGGACGCCGCCACAGCATGGCTTGCCAAGCAGTGCGTCGGTGCGCGCCCGGGATCCGAACCAGCGAACCCTGGGCCGCCGCAGCGGAGCGCGCACACTTAACCACTTGCGCCACCGGGCCGGCCCCTCTATTTGATTTTTAATACCAGTGAATACCAAGTTACAAGAGTCCTGTCTAAAAAATTTCCCTGGGGACCTATAATTCTAGCTTAGGACATTGGCCACATTCTTAGAACTCCACATTCTACGATTTTCATAGCAAAGTGTGTATTCCAGATTCCTCCACTCTTGACACACTGTAATTTTCTTGGTACATATGTTTTGCCTAAAAGTGAATGCATCTGTCAAAGCAGGAAGATACTTGTGATAGGTGCCATGAAAATAATTAGATAGATAATCCCCCTTTGATAGGTGAGCCATTAAAAAAATTAAATTTTAAAATATATCCAGACTTCAACCTAATTAACATATTTTATTGAAATACTTTAAAATTCTTTTCTGAAAAAATTGGAACAGACAAATAAACCTTAGTGGGAAAGGAGACTTATTTTCTACACTTCTATATTTGTCTTTCTTTTGATGAGATTGCCCAGCTGTTAATACCTTCATTTATGGAAAAGATACTTCTTATTATAGGATGAATTAGAAAAAGGACTGAGATCCTAAAGAACTTCAAGATAAGGTTTTCAACTGCCTGCAAACTCCTACTAATTCTTTAAGCCTCAGATTTGTCTCTTCTTCAGTGAAGTCTTTCTGACCAGTTCCATCTTCTTTTGCCAGCTCCAGGCAGAACTGATTACTCTCTTTGTTACACTGTTGTCTCTTTTTGATTCCTCTTATGGTGCTTTTCACACTGTAGAACAATAATTCAGTTATGTTTGTCATTCCTATGAGCCTGTAAGCTCCATGTGGTGGCGTCATCATTGCCATCATCAGCATCATATCATCTTCATCATCACATCCTCTCAATTTCCTGTAACCACTCTCATATTCACGTCTGTGACTCTGTTCCTTGATTGTTTGATTTATTTGTTCATTCAACAAACCCTTATTGAGCTTAGACATAGTGCCGGGCCCTAAGACACAAAAGTGAATATAACAGAAAGAATGGCTGCTCTCAAAATGCTTATAGTTTAGTGGAGATAGGTAGATAAGGATAAAATGGAGGTTGGTAAAAAGTACCACCAGAGAGATTAACAAAGATGCACAAACAAGATACCTATCCTTGTCTTATGAGAGTTTGGAGAAGGCTTCCTTCTATATTAAGACTTGAAAAAGAAGTGGATAGAAGGCAAAGAGAACATAGGAAGAGTATTCCAGGAATAAGCATGTGCAAAGATCTTGAGGAAGAACATGTTTGGGGCTATGCAAATAGTTCATTGTGACTTGAACATACAGTGTGATTATAGACGAAGGCAGAGAGAAACAGGTGAGATCACGTAGGCTCTTGTATGTTTCACCTTTGAGTTTCAATAACCTAAAGGCAATGAAGACAGAGGAGAGAGCAAAGGCAAGATTTTAATTTAGAATATGCTGGCTACGAGCAGTGGAGAGATTTTTCATCCTAAAAGTACTTACTCAGCACTTATTATCTATCAAAACACAGTAGTATTCAATACTTGGATGGATAGGAATAGTAGTATTGTGGAGGCAGGGAGAGCAGTTGAAAGGGAGGATATCAGAATAAATATCAAGGAGGCAGAAATAAAAGAAGTAAGATTTATTTATAATCAGTTCATTTTCCTCATATTTCCCCCTAATTACCACCTAGAAAAAAATCATTGAAGTGCTTATTGTTCAGTATACTTAGACTTACCATTAGCTTAGGAGTTCTCCATCACGTTTGCTTATTTGACAGACACCCACCAACTAACCTGGCAAATGGTTCAGCGGGAAGAGTAAGTGATTTGGAAGCAGACAGATATGGGTTGAAATTACAGCTCTGCTACTTTTTAATTGTGTGGATGTGAGCGCCTGTCTCATGTAGCTTCTTGAGATATGTAATCCTATTCCCGTTTACTCCCTCCTAGAAATCTCACCTTGACACAGCTTCTATTTCTGTTTCCATTGTAAACTGGCACCATTTTGGGCTAGTGCCATCAAAAGAGGGTCAAGATTAGAGAACAAGGGCAAAGAACGAATTATAACTCAGACATTTAGAGTGAAGACTATTCTTCAAAAGATACGCTGCTTGGTCAAAATTTTTGCCTCATAAAACACCAAAAATGTGTATCTAAAGGTTATCTTTTCTGTTGGGTGGTAGATTGTTATAATAAAAATTTATTTAGTCCAATTAACTTTCATGCCACTGTGTTCTAGATAGTGTACTTAGTACTTTACATAAGTAATCTCATTCACTCCTCACCATGAACCATGGGGTAGTTATTATGTGTTCATTTTACAGATGAGAAAGCTGAAGCTCAGAGAGGTGGAGGGATATGCTCCAAAACCACTGAGAGAGCTGAACCCCACGCCCAAGCTCATCATGCTCTAAAGCCCAGGTTTCTTCTGGGACATATTGTGTCCTGTCCCTTATAAGAAACATTCAAGGCACAGAAAGGAAACCGTCAAGAAGTAAAGTAACATCCCTCCCTGCCCCCAGGAAACATATATTATAGTATAATGCACAAATAATTATGATAACTCACAACACACCTATGAGTGTCATTGTGTGTTCACCTGACACAGACTGATCATGTTGATCAGGATGCCAGTCTAACTTTTCCTCATCCTACCTTATTCCCAGGAACTTAACACTAGGACTCTGCCATCTATCCTTTTGGGCTTTTTGGAAGACAATGGAGATGTGAGGGTGCCAGATGAGGCATCATGCACTGGCTGTCTCAACTGACGAGTGGAATTAATTCCACTGTAGCAATTCAGTCAATGCCTTGGCTCTGAATGAGTTAACTGCTTAGCCTGAGCAGGGTTCCATTCACTGAGCCAGAGAGGCTGGACCAAGCTATGACTCTGGGTCAACTTTGAGGCTACTGAAGGGAACAGTATCTGGGCAATTCCCCCAGTGGCTCCTGTGGGAGGTTTGGCCAGTCTGGTTTGGTTGACCAAGTGGTATAATTAGCCAGGAATGTTCAGAAGTAAACAATATTGAAGGAGAAATAAAACCATTACCCATGGCTGCACCGATCCCAGAAATGGCAGAAACTGTTCCTGGAATGACTAAGCTGACCAAAAAATGATAGGCCAGTAACTGTAGATGAGAATTTAAAGTTAGAGAGAGATTCAATTTCTGTCTGTAGGGCTGGCCACTGGTCAATTTTTAAGTAAAGGTTGCCTCTTCCCAAACTCTGGTTTATGTTAGAAGGGATTTTCCCTGACTACTTCTGGCTGCTCTCCACCCTTCCATTCACTCACGCCCTGGGGAGGGCCAGGGCCTAATCTGATTAGTAAATCTGTGAAGGATAAAGCTCAGCTCATCCACTCTTCTGGGGAACAGGTGCCCAAAAGGAGCAGCGGTTCTTCATTGCCCCTCCATTCTGCGAATCTTACCTACCTGGGCCTAGGACTTGGAGCGGGATATGGAGAGGAGGAAGTCGGACTTATCCTGAGGTTCAGTATTAAAGAAGACTGTCTCTTATACTAGGTTACATCTTCTACCTCAGCCATTATTAGTCATAAAGGGATATTTTGACCATCATCTTTCACTCATTTCTCAATTTGTTCAGAACTCAGGTTAAGGAAGAGGGTCATAAATTATTTTGGCCTGTTCAGAGGCCCCAACACCCCCATGAAAATGAAAATGTAATAAATCAGATTATTAAGCTGATGTGGACAAAGGAAAGTGGAGGAGTGCAGGGGCACATGTGGTCTTTATTTCCACTCAGGATGGAATCTCTGGAAAGGAGCTGAGCCTGCAGCAGGCAGGTTTATCTCAGACATGTGGAAAAGCTCCCTGACTCCATTGGTTACATGACCAGAAGAAGGGATTACCCAAGAACGTTGTGGAATTGCCTCCCCACAGATGCTCTTAAAAGTTTTATATATATGTGTGAGGAATTAAGTATAGGTAGTCATCATAATCATTAATGAAATTGGATGAGATGGTTAGTCACTCAAAGAGCCTACACTGCTTCTGGCAATAGGTGTGGCAGCTGCATGGACTCCCTCAGGCCAACAGAGCCCTTATTACTTCATAGACCACTTTAGAAGCTGTGGTAAAGAAGTGAATCAGAACTCTAGTGTTACAGAGTCTCACATTCATTTCAAAGAAGACATTCAAAGGATCCTAGATAGTAATCTGGAATTAATTTTATTTCATTATTATCTTCTCTCCCACCTCATTATTTCCCAACATCCTTACTCACCTAGTTGAGATCTGTGCTTTAGCTCATCAATGTATTTTCTTCCAAAATACCATAGTAAATAGAGCCTGGACTATAAGGATTTTGGAGACCTCAATAGAGGTGAAAATAGAAAAAAGTAAGGTTGAGATCAGGTGCTAATGACCACTCATGAGGCTTGTTAGACTGTGTGGTAGATGGAAAGGAGAGAGTTTCGGATACCTAGCGTGAGTGGAAGGCATTCACAACAGCCACTCCAGGAGCTCCCTAGTCCAGTTGCAGAAACAGTATGCAGCCAGACATGGGGGTTAGGAGCTTCAGATCAACCTGAATGTGGCTCTAAGAATTTTTTCTGGTCTTTCCTCTTGCCCTACTGTGTTTTATTGAGCCAAGTGCTCATGGAACAATTTTACCCTGGTGCCACTGATTTAAAAAAAAGTAATCATTTTATACTTTCAGTCTGTTATTCATTAGATATCCTTGAAGTACCTGCTGAGTGTCAGGCACAGTGCTCTGGGGTGGGGAGAGGAAAGGAAAATTGGGAAAGTACATGGTGGCCACAGAGAAGAGCACAATGTCCTGCTTGCATGGTGGCGCTTTATAAATACCTACCACTTAAAAGTTAATGTTCTGCGATTCAGTGGATTGAATTAAGTTAAACCAACTTGAATTCTCAACATGATGGGAGGATACATAAGAATAACGGATGCTCTCATAGTTCAGACAAAGAAAGACATCACATTATTTTATTGCTGGGAATAATAAAAATTGCCCTGATCCTTCAGTAAGCAAATGGCTCTCCGATAGAGGTGGTGGGGACAGGCAACGGTTTCAAGGAGAAGAGATTTGCAGGAATTCACTAATGAAGATGTGAAAATGTCAAAACACAACCGAAGCATTAAAACATATCCAAGGACATGGATTTGTAAAAGTGTCTTCTTTAAGAAAATGCCACAGTATATGAATCTCATGGAACTGATCATTATTGGAATATGAAAAATGGCCCCTGGTTATAAATTCAAGGGTGACTGTTTATAATAGCATTGGAGAGCCCTGTACATCCTGCCAACTGACCAAATCTTCCTTTAGAAAGTTTATGAAGAATTGGCATAAAGGCATAAAGGCAAAAGGCATAGATGACCTCCCTCTCATTCCTATAAGTAAAAAAGTCAGAATTTTTGTTAATGAAGGTCATTTAGCCAAGCTACCCATTTGAAAAGTGGATTTCCCAAAAGACAACCCAAATGATAAACTATTCAAGACTCCACTAGCTCATACAACTTTTGTAGGTGAATTAGAGTTCCCCCTTTGGGGAGATGCATAACTTGAGGTTTCCATTGAGTTGTTCAACATGTCCCTATGCTACAGAGCATGGCTTGTTGAGTAGGAAAGGGAGATATCCCCCCCATCTGTCCCTGTAGGCGGACACTCTTGTGCAGTGACCTTTCAACACAGCTGTATGGAAAGCCTCATAGAGGGGAAAGTGCCAGGCAGAGAATAAGATTTATTGTAGGAAGTGACTGCAGCTATGGGACCTTGCTAAGGTTAGGTGTGACAATGTACAGCTGTAGTTACTGGGTCCTGATTCCCTGGAATATCACCCTGGATCATTTCTTCCCCTTTACGGTCACTGAGATCTCCAATGTTTCTCGCCGGTGATTCTCCTTGGCTTGACCCATTTCAGTTATCTTCATCAAGGCTTCGAGGAGGGCAGAGAGAGACTCCTGGGTGCCTCTTTATAAATTCAGAAGAGATTAAACAATTCCTGGCCAACTCACTTGTCTTTTCAAGCTCTGGTTATTCTTGTCAATAAAACGAAGAGTTTACACAAGTAATTTTTAAGGCCCTTTCCAGTCCAAAGTCTGAGCTAAGCAAAGCCACATTTTCTATGATTACTTACTTATATAAAAACTCTCAAATAAAATAAAACTGCCCAGAGAAACACTGACACATTTGTTAACAATATTTTACTTATTGTGAAATGTGGCAAAGAGATTTTCTGTTGTACATTTCTTAAAGTAAACTCTAGTTTATTCCAAAAATACAATTTCTATTTTTGCTTTAATTTATAGAAATCCAAACTAAAAAGAAAAAGGCATAGATTATTTGATTTCCAGTCAATCCTCAGAAGAGCCCACAGTTAACATAGCATGTATAAACATTTCTGTAGATTTTTGGGAGGTAACGCTCATGCTAGCCAAAAGTGAGAGAGTGGCAAGCCCTCAGCCTATGAGTCATATGTTAGAAAGTTCTGAAATAATAAGTACTAGTTTTCAAATTGCAAGCTCATGCTTTCAAAGTGGTTATTTAAGGAAAATAGAAAGCCCTTGCCATATCAAAATTCAGCAAAACATACATTTTAAAATTTCACATTAACCATAGAAGATTGGTCAAATGAGTCAGGACCAATTTTAGAGTGAAGGGCTCCCTAAAAGGCAGGTTTCTGATAAGAGTAATATGAAAAATATATTTTCCTCTCATCCTAGAAAGTTTAATTTATTATGCTTTGGGTAAAGTGTACAAGGCTTAAAAAAGCTTGCCAAATGAGCACATTTTCAGAGTCATAAACTGAGATGCTGAGGTCCGATTTGTGCTTGTCTAAACAGAGTTGTGGGGTGATAAAAATATTCCAGAAATATCAGATGCCACCAATATGTCACACTGTTTAAGAATATTAGCATGTATTTTTCAGAAAAGTAAAATAATCTAAATGCATTAATATCAAATATAATAAATTATTTGCTTGAGATTCTATTCCCTAGGCCCAATTTCAAGTAAATGCCTACAGTATGCCTCGCAGGACCTGGAGAATGTCTCTCTAAGCAACCATGTTGAATTAATTATATTCTTCCAGCCATAAAAAGTTAAGGAAAAAGACAAACTAAAGCAAATGGAATTAAAAGGAGAATACATTTAGCTCAAAAATATTTAAACTATTTCTTAGTTTCAAGTAGCATTTCTTGGAAAACTGAAAATAAGAATATAATAACTTAATGTGAGAATAACAAAATGGTAGCTATATGTGCAGATAAATGAGATGAACAAATTTTGGGAATCTTAGGTCTTCATAAATTTGAGAGTTGAGGATTCAGACTTGGACCTTGGAGAGTTGGCACTTCTGTTCAGAAGCAGCTCCTTCCTTTCTGCAATCTCCCTCCATCTTGAGCTGCCTTTCTCTCCGTGCATCTCTCTCATCTCCAATGTCCCTTTCTTGCTTTTCATCCACAGACCTCAGCTTACTGTCTTTGGTTCTCTGACAGTTCTCTGATTTTTGTATCCAAGGGATCCAGAAGGAAAAAAAATCTGCTTTGGATTGTGGGTTACCAAAAATCTGTGTTTGTCTTATTTTCTATCTTTTAATTTTTTTTGCTTCAAAGGAAACATGTCAGTGCTTCCCTCAGATGATAGCATACTCTAGCCACCCTGTCTAAAATAGTGTCCCATCCTCCTTACCATCAGAGTCCTAGTGCTCTCTCTTTTTTTTTTTTTTTTTTTTTGTGAGGAGATCAGCCCTGAGCTAACATCTGCCAATCTTCCTTTTTTTTTGCTGAGGAAGACTGGCCCTGGGCTAACATCCGTGCCCATCTTCCTCCACTTTATATGGGACGCTGCCACAGCATGGCTTGCCAAGCAGTGCATCGGTGCGTGCCTGGGATCCTAACCGGCGAACCCCGGGCCGCCGCCGTGGAGCGCACACACTTAACTGCTTGCACCACCAGGCCGGCCCCAGAGTCCTAGTTCTCAAAATGTAGAGAGAGAGTTGAGCAGAGAGCACTGAGGCCCACTCCCCACCCAATGACCTTGCAAGGAGGGAGTGGGGAAGAAAGAACCTCCATACTGACTCTTCTACTTTCTCCCCTCCTGCCAGAGACCCAAACTGCAAGAAGCATGTGAAAACCGGTTCAGAGTGGATCTGGAGGGAACAGAGAAGATCTCCCAACACCCGCTTCACTCTCTACCTCTTTACCTCATTTTATTTTCTTTAGAGCCTCTGACGTTATACTTAATGCTCATGTTTATTTGTTTGGTGCTTATTTTTGTGGTAGGAAGGAAGCTTTATGGAAACAGAGACTTTAGATTCTCTCTAGTTTTCTAGAATGCTGCTTGGCACATGGTGTGTACTCATTTAGTAATTGTGAAGGGAAAGAAGGAAAAAGAAAAGAAAATGGAAAAAAAGAAAGAGAAAAAAAATAAAGAAAGAAAATGAGAAAATTTCCATATATGTAGACTCTCAGGAAGATCTATTCCTCACCCCCCGCCACCATGGTGTGAGAAATGATTTTCGGTGTTATGTGAACAGTTGCTTTTTGTTTACCTATCACATATTTCTTTTAATGATTATTAGATGACTTTTTTTCTCATGATGGGTCTTTAGTAGGTATTTAAATACAAGAAACTAAGTCACAGAAAAATATTAGCTATATATTATTAAAAGTAAGACAATGTTATGTAAATAAATGAAGTTTGGAAGAAGGTAGAGTGAAATGTTTCCCATAACTCCATGTTTTTATAAACAATAACAAACATGACCCTTTGTGTCTTGATAGTGTTTAAAGCTGTTTAAATATGTTCCGTCCCTACTGTGTGTTCTCATAACAACAGTATTCGGCAAAGAGTTTAAAAGGTATTTTCTAGGATCCTGCATTGAGTTGGGGTTAGAGTCGCGAACATGGCCCAGGTGTTGTGATGTGAGACTAGTTCTCTCATGTTGTGCTTAGCATGGAGCTCCCTATGTAGATGAGTAGTGAGGGTGCCATGGGCCGTTTCCATAGGCTGGGGCTGCTAAAGGCACAAGCTCTGAAGCCACATTGGTCTGGCTCAGTGCCAGCTCCACCAATCGTCAGAGGCGACCTTGGTAAGTTCCTGATCCTCTCTGTGTCTCGGTTTCTTCATCAGTAACATGGTATGATAATAACTCCTTTCCTGTTGGGTAGTTGTGAGGATGAAATGAACTAATGTAAGCCCCTAGAATAGTGTCTGGGACATAGTGTTTGTTTTCTAGTGTGGGAATATTTCTAATCAACTGGAATTATAGCCTGCTTCCTTCTGTTCTCTTCCTCTCCCTGTTATGTGTGCAGAGAAAGACTCAAGCAGCATACCCTGAACCAAAAATACATCCATTTGAGGTGCCCAGTGTTGATTTATAGCGACTGGAGTACTGGCAAATGCATTTTAATAATTAAATTCTGAGTGAGTGGACATTTCATAGATGTGGGAGATGACAAGAGGATCTACTGAAATGATATAAAATGTGCATGCCATGACTATCAGCTCTGGGATAATGCAAAAACATATATATTTTCATGTGAGGCATAAAGTAATTCCATTAATAATAAAGGGGTCTGCGTTTTCACTTTTCCACTGGGGCATGCACTTGAATTTATTAGCAATATGGAATATTCTCCCACGTGCCATGCCCCTGGTGTTGGCTGAGCTTGTCTAAACCTTGTGTTGTATTACATGCAGTTAAGTCATCTTTATAAATTTCTGTAAATTTACACACTGCTATATGTAATTTCTGAACAGTGTTCCCACCTGACAAGAAATGCTACTTCCCTCCTTCCACTGTTTTAATAAGTACCTATTTATTTACAATTCTTATTTCTTCTCCTCTTGCACTTTTAGTCAACATTGAGATAACGGTACTGAAAAAAGCCAATTAACAAACATAAAGTCTTCCAGCTTTGGAATTTACCCAGTGATTCTATGAGTTCCCACATATCATTCAGCTAGTTTTTTAGACTAGACAATGTGAATAGGAAGCAGGGAATTTTGAATGACAGATGAGCCCCTCTGCATACCTCCATGTAATTAAGATAGCCTCACTCTTCATTCTAATTCAAGGGGATAGATCCAGAATGAATTATGGCCTTACTTCTGTTCGAAGGAAAACATGAATGAGAAAACAAAACAGCAAACAAACAGGAGTTCAAAGTGTCAACCAGGTTGTCCTGAAAGAGGGTGATCTTAATACTCAGTAGGGGCTGTCTTGGCCTGATTGGACAGCAGAGTGGTGGTGTCTTCAATGAAAGGCAATATCCGAGTTGTTGAGGGTTTGGACACCAAATACAATTCCTTTTGGAAAGGCTTTAGAGAAAAAGGTTCCAGTGGCCTCTTAAGATTATAGATAATGTTTCTATTTTATTGATGATATTCTGCCCTGTAAGAGATTCTGTTCTTCTTCTTCTTTTTTATTTTTTTTTGTGAGGAAGACTAGCCCTGAGCTAACATCCATGCCAATCCTCCTCATTTTTGCTGAGGAAGACTGGCCCTGGGCTAACATCTGTGCCCATCTTCCTCCACTTTGTATGGGACGCCGCCACAGCATGGCTTGCCAAGCGATGTGTCAGTGCATGCCCAAGATCTGAATCGGTGGACCCTGGGCCGCTGCAGCGGAGTGCATGCACTTAACCGCTTGCGCCACGGGGCGGCCTCTCTGTTCTATTTTTTATTGGGGCATTAATGTAAGAATCTGCTCCATTTGGGTAGGTCCAATTGGATGTTTTTTAAAAAGGAGAAATACATAAAATTTAATCAGCTGATCATCCCTTGCTCGTTATTTTTTTAATAGCACATTTTTTCCAAACCTATGTGATGAAAAACATCTCGATTTATCAAAATTCCTTTTGAACTCAGCTAGTGTAGGACTTTTTTTTTTTTTTTTTTTGATTTTTATTGATATTTTAATGGTTTCTAACATTGTGAAATTTTGGGTTGTACATTTTTGTTTGTCCATCACCCCATATATGACTCCCTTCACCCCTTGTGCCCACCCCCCACCCCCACTTCCCGGGTAACCACAGTCCAGTTTTCTCTGTCCATGTGTTGGTTTATATTCCACATATGAGTGAGATCATACAGTGTTTGTCTTTCTCTTTCTGGCTTATTTCACTTAACATAATACGCTCCAGGCCCATCCATGTTGTTGCAAATGGGACGATTTTGTCTTTTTTTATGGCTGAGTAGTATTCCATTGTATATATATACCACATTTTCTTAATCCAATCGTCAGTCGAGGGACACTTAGGTTGCTTCCACTTCTTGGCTATGGTGAATAATGCTGCAATGAACATAGGGGTGCATAAGCCTCTTTGGATTGTTGATTTCAGGTGCGTTGGATAGATTCCCAGTAGTGGGATGGCTGGATCATAGGGCATCTCTATTTTTAATTCTTTGAGGAATCTCCATACCGTTTTCCATAGAGGCTGCACCAATTTGCATTCCCACCAGCTGTGTATGAGGGTTCCTGTTTCTCCACATCCTCTCCAACATTTGTTGTTTTTCGTCTTGGTGATTATAGCCATTCTAACGGGCGTGAGGTGGTATCTTAGTGTTGTTTTGATTTGCATTTCCCTGATGATTAGTGATGTTGAGCATCTTTTCATGTGCCTATTGGCCATCTGTATATCTTCCTTGGAGAAGTGTCTGTTCATTTCCTCTGCCCATTTTTTGATCGGGTTGTTTGTTTTTTTGTTGTTCAATTGTGTGAGTTCTTTATATATTATGGAGATCAACCCCTTGTCAGATGTATGTTTTGCAAATATTCTCTCCCAGCTGGTTGGTTGTTTGTTCATCTTGATTCTGATTTCATTTGTCTTATAAAAGCTCTTTAGTCTGATAAAGTCCCACTTGTTTATTTTTTCTTTAGTTTCCCTAGTCTGGGTAGGCATGTCATCCGAAAAGATTCCTTTAAACCCAATGTCAAATAGTGTGTTGCCTATATTTTCTTCTATGAGTTTTATAGTTTCAGGTCTCACCTTCAGGTCTTTGATCCGTTTTGAGTTAATTTTTGTGAATGGCGATAGCACATGGTCCACTTTCTTTCTTTTGCATGTGGATGTCCAGTTTTCCCAACACCATTTATTGAAGAGACTTTCCTTTCTCCATTGCATGTCCTTAGCACCTTTGTCGAAAATTAGCTGTCCGTATATGTGTGGTTTTATTTCTGGGCTTTCAATTCTGTTCCATTGATCTGTGTGTCTGTTTTTGTACCAGTACCATGCTGTTTTGATTACTATTGCTTTGTAGTATGTTTTGAAGTCAGGAATTGTGATGCCTCCTGCTTTGTTCTTTTTCTTTAGGATTTCTTTAGCTATTTGGGGTCTTTTGTTGCCCCATATAAATTTTAGTATTCTTTTTTCTATTTCTGTGAAGAATGTCATTGGCATTCTGATTGGGATTGCATTGAATCTGTAGATTGCTTTAGGTAATATAGACATTTTAACTATGTTTATTCTTCCAATCCACGTGCATGGGATATCTTTCCATTTCTTTATGTCATCATAGATTTCCCTCAATAATGTCTTGTAGTTCTCATTGTATAGGTCCTTCACCTCCTTGGTAAGATTTATTCCTAGGTATTTTATTCTTTTTGATGCAATTGTAAATGGTATTATCTTTTTGAGCTCTCTTTCTGTTAGTTCATTATTAGCATATAGAAATGCAACTGATTTTTGTAGATTGATTTTGTACCCTGCAACTTTGCTGTAGTTGTTGATTGTTTCTAACAGTTTTCCAACAGATTCTTTAGGGTTTTCTATATATACAATCATGTCATCTGCAAATAGTGAGAGTTTCACTTCTTCGTTACCTATTTGGATTCCTTTTATTCCTTTTTCTTGCCTAATTGCTCTGGCCAAAACCTCCAGTACTATGTTGAACAGGAGTGGTGAGAGTGGGCAGCCCTGCCTCGTTCCTGTTCTCAGAGGAATGGCTTTCAGTCTTTCCCCGTTGAGTATGATGTTAGCTGTGGGTTTGTCATATATGGCCTTTATTATGTTGAGGTACTTTCCTTCTATTCCCATTTTATTGAGAGTTTTTATCATAAATGGATGTTGTATCTTGTCAAATGCCTTCTCTGCGTCTATTGAGATGATCATGTGGTTTTTATTCTTTGTTTTGTTGATGTGATGTATCACGTTGATTGATTTGCGGATGTTGAACCATCCCTGTGTCTCTGGTATAAATCCCACTTGATCATGGTGTATGATCTTTTTAATATATTGTTGTATTCGGTTTGCCAATATTTTGTTGAGGATTTTTGCATCAATGTTCATCAGCGATATTGGCCTGTAATTTTCTTTCTTTGTATTGTCTTTGTCTGGTTTCGGTATCAGGGTGATGTTGGCCTCATAGAATGATTCAGGAAGTGTTCCATCTTCCTCTATTTTTTGGAATAGTTTGAGGAGGATGGGTATTAAATCTTCTTTGAATGTTTGGTAAAATTCACTGGAGAAGCCATCTGGTCCTGGACTTTTATTTTTTGGGAGGTTTTTGATTACTATTTCAATCTCTTTACTTGTGATTGGTCTATTCAGATTCTCCATTTCTTCTTGGTTCAATTTTGGGAGGTTGTATAAGTCTAAGAATTTATCCATTTCTTCTAGGTTGTCCAATTTGTTGGCATATAATTTCTCATAGTATTCTCTTATAATCCTCTGTATTTCCATGGTATCCGTTGTAATTTCTCCTCTTTCATTTCTAATTTTATTTACTTGAGCCTTTTCTCTTTTTTTCTTAGTTAGCCTGGCTAAGTGTTTGTCTATTTTGTTTATCTTCTCGAAGAACCAACTCTTTGTTTCATTAATCCTTTCTACTGTTTTTTTGGTCTCAATATCATTTATTTCTGCTCTGATTTTTATTATTTCTCTCCTTCTGCTGGCTTTGGGCTTTGTTTGTTCTTCTTTTTCTAGTTCTGTTAGGTGTAATTTAAGGTTGCCTATTAGGGCTTTTTCTTGTTTGTTAAGGTGGGCTTGTATCGCTATGAGTTTCCCTCTCAGGACCGCTTTTGCTGCGTCCCATATGGTTTGATATGGCATGTTATCATTTTCGTTTGTTTCCAGATAGTTTTTGATTTCTCCTTTAATTTCATCAATGATCCATTGGTTGTTCAGTAGCATGTTGTTTAATCTCCACATTTTTGTCACTTTCCCAGTTTTTTTTTCCTGGTTTATTTCCAGTTTCATAGCCTTATGGTCTGAAAAGATGCTTGTTATGATTTCAATCTTCTTAAATTTATTGAGGCTTGCTTTGTTTCCCAACATATGGTCTATCCTAGAGAATGTTCCATGCGCGCTTGAGAAGAATGTGTAGTCAGCTGTTTTTGGGTGGAGTGCTCTGTATATGTCTACTAGGTCCATCTCGTCCAGTTTTTCATTTAAGTCTAATATTTCTTTATTAACTTTTTGTCTGGATGATCTATCCATTGCTGTAAGTGGGGTGTTAAGATCCCCTACTATTATTGTGTTGTTGTTGATTTCTCCTTTTAGGTTTGTTAATAGTTGTTTTATGTACATTGGTGCTCCTATGTTGGGTGCATATATATTTATAAGTGATATGTCTTCTTGATGGAGTGTCCCTTTTATCATTATATATTTCCCTTCTTTGTCTTTCTTAACCTGTTTTATCTTGAAGTCTACTTTGTCTGATATGAGTATGGCAACACCTGCTTTCTTTTGTTTGCCATTAGCTTGGAGTATTGTCTTCCATCCTTTCACTCTGAGCCTGTGCTTGTCTTTAGTGCTAAGATGTGTTTCCTGAAGGCAGCATATTGTTGGGTCTTGCTTTTTAATCCATCCTGCCACTCTGTATCTTTTGATTGGAGAGTTCAATCCATTTACATTTAGGGTAATTATTGAAATATGAGGGTTGAATGTTGCTGTTTTGTCACTTATTTTCTGGTTCTTTTGCATTTCCTTTGTTTCTTGTCCCATTTGTTTTGGACTGCCAATTCAGTTTGGTTGTTCTGTCTTATGATTCTCCTAGTTTTCTCTTTGTTTATCATATGTGGTTTTAATTTGATTATTTGTTTAGTGGTTACCTTGAGGTTTGGGCGAAAAATCTTCTGTATGAGATAGTCCATTATCTGATAGCCTCCTATTTCCTTATACTAAGTCAATTCAGTCACTTTCCTCTTCCCCTTCTAAGTTGCTCTTGTTATACCTTATTCTATCTTGTGTTGTGGCTGTGTGTTTACAGTGATGAGGTTAAATTTATTTTTGGTGAATTTCTTCCTTTGATCTTTGAGTTTAGTATTTAAGTGGTTGCTAACCTATTCCGGTAAAGATCTACTATTTCTCTGATTTTGTCTACCTACTTTTCTCCTTACTCCAAGCTTTGTGTTCCCTTTCTCTTCTTGTTTTCAGGCCTGAGGGCCTTCTTGAGTATTTCTTGTAGTGGCGGTCTCGTGGCCATGAACTCCCTTAGCTTTTGTTTATCTGGGAGAGTTACTATTTCTCCATCATATTTGAAGGATATTTTTGCTGGATAGAGTATTCTTGGCTGAAAGTTTTTGTCTTTTAGTATTTTGAATATATCATTCCAGTCTCTTCTAGCCTGAAAAGTTTCTGTTGAGAAATCCGCTGAGAGCCTGATGGGAGTTCCTTTGTACGTTATTTTTTGTTTTTGTCTAGCTGCCCTTAATATTGTTTCTTTGTCGTTGACCCTGGCTAGCCTTACCACTAGGTGTCGTGGTGAAGGCCTTTGTCTGTTAATATATATAGGAGTCCTGTTGGCTTCGCTTACTGGTATTTCCTGCTCCTTCCCCAGATTTGGGAAATTCTCAGCTATTATTTCCTTGAATAGGCTCTCTGTTCCTCTTTCCCTCTCCTCTCCCTCATGAATACCTATAATTCTTATGTTACATTTTCTGATAGAGTCCGATATTTCTCGGAGTCTTTCTTCATTTCTTTTTAGTCTTAGTTCTCTCTCTTCTTCCATCTGGAGTATATCTGTATTCCTATCCTCTAAAGTACTAATTCTTTCCTCCATATTGTCAGCTCTGTTCTTTAAAGATTCCAGATTCTCCTTTATCTCCTCCATTGTGTTCTTCATCTCCATCAGCCCTGATAGGTTTTTCTTTATGATTTCAATCTCTTTTGTGAAGAAACTCCTAATCTCATTTAATTGTTTGTCTGTGTTGTCTCGTATTTCGTTGAGTGTTTTTATGATAGCTATTTTGAAATCTCTGTCATTTAGTTTATGGATTTCTGTGTCTTCGGGGTTGATTTCTGGGTGCTTGTCATTTTGTTTCTGGTCTGGTGATTTCATATATTTTTGCATTGTGGTTCCTGTGTTGGTTTTGATTTTCCTCATCCTGAAAGTCTCTGGTTGCAATTTCCACCTGCCGCCACTGTGTGGTGGTAAAGGGCTGTGTAGTCTAAGCCCCCTGCGCTCTGCCCCAGTTTTTCTGCTGCGATCCGCAGTTTTGTTTTGTTTTGTTTTGTTTCTTTTCCCCACTGCGATCCACGGGTCCAGTCCAGTTTATTCAGGTCTGCCTCGGACTGCTAGATCTGGTCGAGCTGCAGACTCCGGGTTGCGGGGAGGGGGGAGCTCTCTCTTTTGCCCTCTGGGTCCCTGACGTGGGAGGCTTCTCGTTTGCCCCTCTTTATCCGCTCTCTGGGTTGCTCAGATGTTGATGGTAGCCCTGTGGCTCCTCTGAGCCCTCTGTGTGGGAGTTTCCCACTGGCTGAGAGCGCCCGAAGAACTACAGTTTCCCGCCGAGGGCCGCCCCTCCCCCCTCTCTGGGAGCCGCGCGGACCAGATCGCTGATCTGATGGGGAGGGAGCGGAGTTCTCCTTACCTCTCCCCACTTCCTCCGGGGGCCCAGCACGTTCCGCTCTCAGATGTGCGGCAGTGTGGATCCCTCCGCTCCAGCTTTTGACTGTCTGGGATTCCGTTGTTGGTCTGTGGCTGTTACTTTTGTTGTATTTTGTGGGGGAAGAATTCACGGGAAAGCTCACTCCGCCATGATGCTGACGTCACTCTCTAGTGTAGGACTTTTAAAAAGTGACTGTAATAAATCTCAAGCCTTCCCTGAATGTGAAGATGGGGAAGGTTAACAAGACGGCAACCCAGAGGACCAGCCTGGACTTTGGGTTTGATTGTATTAGTGCAGTCAGAGATTTTCAGCAAACATGACCTAGACCATATTGAGGAGCAGCACTAGAACTCTTAATCAAGTAGGATGGAGGACTGATTGGCTGGACCATCAAGGGTTGGACAGATTCGGGACCAAGCAGAAAACAAGTAGTTAAGAATTTGGCCATGAATAGAACTTGAGTATCCTCATGCTCTTAATGGGAATAATGGTACATATGTCATAGGGCTGTTTTGAAAATTAATTGGGATAATAAAGACAAAGCTCTTAGCAAAGTGCCTGTAACTCAACAATAGCAGCTTTGCTTTTGTTTTTATAATAATAATAAAAACATGTTAACTAATGTTATCATGACTGAGGCAGCAGAAGAGGAAAACATGTTACTGTGATGAAGTATTTGAAGCAGTATTTTGTAACTTATTTAAGAATCTTGCAAATATCTAACCTTGAATGTCTGAGGGAAACTTGCCCAAATGGTAGAATGATTTTTTGGAATTTTATTTTCTGTAGTACCACAGGTGAGTTGGGAGTAAAGAAGCAGACAGGATAACAGATGAAGACATTTCAACGAGTCAGAAAAATGCAGCTCTGAGAGCTTCTCCAATTTTATACTAGAGATGGCCTGTATTTCTTCTCAAATTATTATTTTAGTCACATACAATTCTTTCCAAATGGTCTCATTAAAAAAGATGCCACTTAGGGGGCCAGCCTGGTGGTGCAAGGGTTAAGTGTGCGAGCTCCACTGTGGCGGCCCGGGGTTCGCTGGTTTGGATCCAGGGCACGCACCGACACACCGCTTGGCAAGCCATGCTGTAGTGGCGTCCCATATAAAGTGGAGGAAGATGGGCATGGATGTTAGCCCAGGGCCAGTCTTCCTCAGCAAAAAAAGAAGAGGATTGGCAGATGTTAGCTCAGGGCTGAACTTCCTCACAGGGGAAAAAAAAAAAAAAAAGATGCCACTTGGCATATTGCCTTTACAAAACATAAAGTGAGTTAGCTTCAAGTCTGGTCTTTGGTGTTTTTTGTTTGTTTGTTTTGTCCACGAACAAGAGACAGTGACTATTGCTCTAAATTGGTTATCCATAGATGACTTAAATAAGCATATTGTTGCCAAAATGCAGAGCTCTCCAAAGCCAACAGCCCCAAGTTGAATAAAACTTGGATGATGATGTTTGTAGTGATGTCCACTGAAGAGGCCTGCTGTTGCTGGCTGAATTGTGTCCTCTCAAAATTCACATGTAGACTTCGCAACCCTCGGTATCTCAGAATGCAACTGTATTTGGAGATAACGTCTTGAAAGAAATGATTAAGTTAAAATGAGGCCTTTAGGGTGCGGCCCTGTAATCCCTTACGACTGGTGTCTTTATCAGAAGAAACAGAGACACCAGGGCTGCGCACGTAGACAACAGGCCATGTGAGCAGGCAGCAAGAAGGTGGCCTTCTCCAAGACAAGTAGAGAGGCCTCAGGAGAAAACAAACTGACCAACATCTTGATCTTAGACTTCTAGCCTCCGGAACGGTGAGAAAATTAATTTCTGTTATTTATGCCACCCAGTCTGCGGTATTTTATTATGGTAGCCCTAGCAAATTAATACACCTGACATTCTCTAGAAACTTCAGCCTGATCTTTCACATTGTGTGGAAGTCAAAGTTCAAGAAACATGAGGAGCAGGGCTCAGACTCCACCACTCTTTATTCAGGTTTAATAATAACAAGCATGGCAAAGCAATGGAGTTGTCTGTGGTGACACATATTAAATGTCTGAGTGGTCCTCATGGTTAGCCTCAGGCCAGGGTCACTGAAATAGATGATGCTACAGTGTAATTCCAACCCACAGAAATATTCTGGGGAAAATGACACAGCTGTTTGGAAAGACTCTTGACTTGGCCGTCACTGATAAAGATATGCACATGTGTATAAACATATACGTACATGTCTGTATAATTCACAAGTATACATAGATGTCCCCATCTTTAATGAAAAAAAAATCCAGATAGGGCTCACCCACTACAACATCCAGGAGTCGCCGCGAGGAGTTATTATGCACTAGAAACAAGAGGGAGTATGAGAAAACCACTGAGAATACGTGCAATCAATCTTTCTCTCTCTTTCTCTTTCTCTCTTTTTTCACTGGATGAATGCTGTTATGCCTGGGCATACTACTGACAGATGCTTCTACAGGCTTCAGATTCTTCTTAGAACAGCAATCATATTCTTCTAAAGCCTTAGGAGTGATTTCAAGAAGCTTCCTATACAGCCTAACATTAAGGAAAAAAAAAAAAGTCAGTGAGGCTAGGAAACCTAATAGTTCTTCTATCTTCCTGGAAAATCCACCCAGTGGCTTGTGAAGACTGCACTTATCTCTTGGCCCAGTCACCAGTGTGGTCATGACTGTGACTGGGCCCCAGGCTGGCAGGGAGCTACAGGGGAGAGACACTGTTTGAGTAACACTAAGACAAGCAGAGGGCTCTCTATCAACAGAGGCTGGCTACAAGTACAGCTGGTCTTGGAAAGGAGCATGGCACTTCATCATACATTTCATTGCTGTTAATGTGGTGAAAAACATAGGCAGCTCCTCTCTTAAATCACGAAAATCACAGGCAGCAATGGTTAATAGGGAATCCACATGTCAGCTCATCCGGGCTGTGTGCTAAGCGAAGCCAGAAACAGCTCTGCCTCTCAATTAGGTGAGAGTGAGTTTGGTCTGAATGGTATACACGCACCCCTTTCTTCCACCCCGGCATCCGCCTGCCCTGCTCCTCTCATTAACATGAGCTTGCAATTAAGACACGGTGCTCTCAAGACGCAAGCGCTCCTTCAGGTCCAGGATGTGTCTGTGCCTCTTCCTCCCTTTGTGGAAGTGCTGCTGCCCATTTGAAAAATGCAGAAATAAAGCTGTCAGTTTAAGCACGTTAAATTATGAGATGATGAGAACAAAGCCACTAGCTGATCCTGTATCCCAATAACAGACCTCCAGAGGGACATTTTCCTGTCAGGGAAGCTCTTTCTGACAGTGTCCACCTTTGAAAATATTTTACAGTCTTAAAAGATGTATTAAATTTTATTAAGTCTAAATGAAGTTTATTTTACTTTTATGTGTTTTAATCTAGATTTTAATGCAACGTGAGTTGTTATTGATGGACACGTCTCAGTCCCGTTTGAGTGTGAGCAAATGATGCAGCTTATTGGGCTGGCTTCTTAAACATTTTCCATTAAAATATTGAAGCCATCCGAGCGGTAAAACCATCCAGCAGATATTTATGAACGTGAGGTTCTATAGCCAAGATGTCCATGCACAGAGATCTATGGAGGGAGAAATTAAATCAAAAGAGATGAATAAGTGTCTGGCAAGCCTGAAATAAATGTACAAATGTATAAAGAACATAAAAAGGTAGAGAGAGAACAGGGAAGGGGAAAATAAAAGAGAGATTATGAATTATAGCAGATATGCAGGTAATCAGATTTTGTTTATAAAGAGTCTTGCTTCCAAGCAATTCAAGCTAAATTTTTGATCAGTCATTTATGTAACAAATACTTACCATGTACCTGCCATGTGTCAGGAACTCACTAGGCACTTGGGATATAACGATACACCCCTTTCTTTGGAAATATCATTATCTATTGGGGGGAGTGAGACTCTGACTTTGCTCTAAAAACTCTGTGAACATGTGAAGAAAACTATTCTGGGAAAAAAATGAACCCTTTTTGAGGCCTGGGGTTGGGCTCAGGTGCTAGGGGTATTGGAGAAGGGCTTTCCAAGGGGTGTAGTGAGGTCCTAAAGAAAGAAAAACGTAAAGAAAACGATAGATTTGTGTGGGGCACGGCGGGGAGGGAGAGCTGTGGGGCAGAAGCATGGTTCGGAGTGGAGAATATGAAATACGTAAAGGCAGCGAGACCAGAAAGGATGTGACAGCGCTGGGGATGGTGGAAAGCCCCACAGAACAGGGGCGTGAGATGATAGGGGGTGAAGGGGGAGGAGGTGGACCTGGCTGGCCCAGCTAAGGCGTTTGTGCTGTACCTGACAGTCTTGGTGAGTTCACTGAAGGTGTTAAGCAGACATGTCAGTTTGGTTTCCTTGCAAGACCGTTCTGCTAAGCAGCGTGGAGAACCGTCTGAAGCAGGCAAGCGGCACCAAATGGAAGATTTTACGATAGTTTGAACCAGCTTAACACCTTTCCCTTTTCCTTCCTTACTGAGCAACACGGCTCTGCAGCTACACACACTCGAACCCCTCAGGAAACCGTTCCAGGTTACCCCCTGTGGTTTTGACCTTGCCTGCTTTCTCCGTCTCCTGCTTCGATGCTTTAACCTGTGTTATTTCTCTCTGTCCTAAGGGTATTGGCACTGCAAGTAGAAACGAGAGCAAGATTGGAGAGACATTTTTGAGGCACAGTCAACAAATGTATTTATTAGCTTAGTCCACTCCGTCCATACACTGACTGAAATTTGAAGATTACTGTGGTAACCTACCTTTATCTTTTCTTTCCTTTTTCTTCTCATCTGAGCCCGAGCTCCTGGAATTTTCATTTGTGTCTGATGTTACAGACACTTCTCTAGTGTGGGAGTGTTCAGACAGCTCAAGTCCAATCAATTTAAGAATTCAAGCTTTTGTTCCTTCCTCGACCAACTCTCTCCTGTAGGGTTGTGTAATGGTCATGTTAATGTGCTGTTCACCTAAAGAGGCCTTAGGGTGTAAAGGAAACAAATCCTATTTCTCAAAGCTAAAATGAATATCTACCCTAGGTACTACTCTAAATGCTTTGCATGAATTAACTCATTTAAGCCCACAGTATTAGATATTTCATATTTATTATCTCTTTTAATCCTTAAAAAACACACCTCATAATGTAAGTATTATTGTTCCCATTTTATAGATTCAGAAATTGAGGTTCTTTGCAATTTCAAGCAGATGAGAAAGATCTTTTATGATGGGAATCTTCTTTACACTCCTCAAATCATTTTTCAGCCAGCAAACTTCTATTAGAATCACAGATCTGTAGAATTCTAGATTTTCAGAATGAGAGGAATTTTATAAGTAATTTTTTCAGCCCCACAGGCAAAGCTTCCAGATGTGTTCTGGGCCTTGAATACGTTAATTCCTCTAGTCGTTCCTTCATTCACTCATTGTAGATCGACTGTCGATTCTTTGTCTAGATCTTCACCACAGTTAACTGTGCTCTGCCTGCACCGCCATCCTTCTAGCCTCAGATTCCTGACTTCGTGACAGGGAATTCACTATCCGCTGAAGCAGCCTATTCTGTTGTATACTTAGTTTGTGAGTTTTCTTACATGGAGCCCAAATCTATTTCCCTCCAACTTTGAGTCACTAATCATAATTTCATCTCATGAGACTGTCTAGCACAAGTTTAATCTTTCTTCCACATAACTGTCCTTCAAATATTTGAAAAACATTTTTTTTTTTTTGTAAATTTCTACTCCCCTCCACCAAGTTTTCTCTTTCCTGGCTACACATTCCTAGCTCTTTATGTGGCCCAGTTTCAAATCTCCTTAGTGTCTCAATGACTGTCCTCAGGTTGCTCAGATCTAAAAATCATATATCACTTCTTCTTCATGGGGCTTTGCATGCAGTGCTCAACACTATGACAGTCTCCAAGCCTGCTCTGTTCTGAGAAGGGTAGAAAGGAGTTACCCCTACTTTCCCCTCACCTTTTATTAATTCATAACATTTGCAATTCTGTACTTGTGTTGGTGTCTGTATCGCCTGCAAGGCAGCAAGAGGGGCAAAGACCACGAAACAGTTCTGTTTTCAGCAGTATCCCCCGCAGACTGCCTGCTATGAGTAAGTGTGCCATAAACGTTTGTGGAATGAACCAATGACTAACTGAATGAATGAGTACACTGCTGTTAAAATACTTATCAATAGCATGCTGGTTTTTCTAAATAACACAGAACTGGAAGTAACTTTGGAGACTCACTATCTCAATCAGCCCATCTTCAGGAAAGAAACCTAAGACCAGAGAAGTGAATGATTTGCTTAAGGTCACATAGCAGAGCTAAGACTAGAACTCAGGCCTACCAACTCCCACTTCAGAGCACAACTCCAGGTCTAGTGGAGCATGGTGGTGGTGGCAGTGGACATGAGACAGACATTCTATACCCTCTGACAGCCAGGCATCTTGGGCTCTTCTGGGGCCTTAAGGAAACCACAGGCAAGTAGCCTTTGCAGCCCAGGCCTCACTTCCAGGTCGGGAGCTAACTCAGTGGAACAGGGCTGCATTCAAGGCAGCTTTGGGCCCCAGCATAAGCTCGCTGCTGTGTATTCAGGGCTTTTCCAGGGCCCACATAAAGCTCAAATATTGATTCAGCATCTCTCCTCTAAGATCTCCTAAGCTGCACTGGGAAAGGACTGACAAATAAGAAACAGCCAAGAATATACCCAGAGAATTATTTCAGGGAAATGAGATGAAGTGTTGGCAGTACAATGGAATACATTCTGTTTTTGTTCTGCTCAAGCTCACTGAGAGGCAGGAAGGAAGCTGAGGCCATTACCATTCTTAGAAGACAAAGCAAAACTGGATGTCAGTGAGTGCTTCCTCCTGTGCGTGTTGTTCGTAGACGTGTCTGGCCTGATCGCAGGAGAGTTATGGCTCTCTTACCATCAACAGCACTGACCCGTATCCTCCCTCTGAGACTATGAGGGGGATTCTGCAATAGTATTTTACGGCTTGAAACAATGTATAATATAAGCCCCTAATCAGATGGTAATGGTTTGCTCTGTCATCCCGTCCTACAGAAGTGCCAACAACAACATGAATAATGCTTACCGTTGTTAAACTCTGTGGCTGTGCATGGTTTCATTCATTCCTCACAATAGGTATTATCCCCATTTTATAGGTGAGGGAATCGAGGTTCAGAGAGTGCCAATTTTGAAATCACATCTGCCTAATGTGAAAGCCAGTATTCTTGACACTGTGCTCAGTGCTTGCAGAATGCGTTAGGAAAATTAATGTTAATCTAGGTGTGGTTCTCCTTCTATTTTAGGCAGAAACTCTCTCTCCAGGGCCTTCACACATTATTGTCTTTCTGCCTAGAATGTTCTTACAACCCACCCGCAACCTTACCCTGTCTCTACTCATCCTTCTGGATTCCAGGCAGGTGCCCCCTCTTCCAAGAAGTCCTCTCTGGCCCTCCCTCTCACCTGAGTTTGCACAGTATCTCCTTTATATTTCTGCCATTGCATTAATGATTCTGTTTGCTTAAAATCTTGTTTTCACCACTGATAGACTGTGAGCCCCTTGAGGTCAAAGGCCATTTCTCATTGAGTCTGAACCTCCAGTGCCTGGAGTCAGTAGGTGCTCTTTACGAGTTTCATTCATCACATGAAACACAGGCTCTGGAGCACCTGATAATCAATAGGACCATGTTTCCTAATCACAAGATGTTGGGAGGTGGTTTAAAAGATTAAATGCCTCTAGGAGTGGAGGTGTTTCTTTCATCGCTATCCCCAGCAGAGCACCTGGTATGAGTAAATACGCAATAATGCGAATGTAAAGGACCCAGAAAAACCCTACCCCCAAAATACTAAACTACACAAACAACAACAAAAAGACGAAGCTCAGAGGGACTAAAGAAGGTTATTCAAGGTGACACAGGATAGCAGAAACGATTTGGGGCCCTGGGCTGAGCGAGTCCTGGGTTCAAAGTGACAGCTCCATCACTGCCTGGTGCCTGATCTAGCAAGTTAAATATTGTCTCTGAAACTCAGTTTCTTCATCTGAAAACTAGTGATAATAATAACGCCACCATTGTAGGGCAGTTTTGAGGATTATTTACAATATTATGTATGAAAGTCTTAGCATGGGGGCCGACCCTGCAGCCTAGCGGTTAAATTTGGCGTGTTCTGCTACTGTGGCCCAGATTTGGTTCCCAGGTGCAAACCTACACCACTCGTCAGCTGACGTGCTGTGGTGGCGACCCACATACAAAATAGAGGAAGACTGGCACAGATGTTAGCTCAGGGCAAATCTTCCTCAAGCAAAAAGAGGAAGAATGGCAATGGATGTTAGCTCAGGGTGAATCTTCCTCAGCAAAAAAAAATAGTCTTAGCATGAAGCTCGGCATAACGTTAACACCAATAAACGGCAGCTATGTCTATATAGCTGCATACTCCTCTCTTTTCCAACAGATATGTGAAGGTCTGGAAACATACTTTTCTTGAAAAATGCTTCACTATTGAGATGTGTCCAAAATGTTGCTATTCTGATATTTTGGTGGAAGGGACTAGACATCTGTGCCTCCACATCAATAGTATATAAAATGTGGGACTCAGTCTTTCAGGTTGAATTCTAGGCATGTATAAATTCTTCTTCCACATGCCATCCTCAAGCAGAATTGATCACTTGAACATACTGCATTTTATAATTTATATTTTGTGGTAACCTTTATATTGTGTTTTCTTTCTATACTGTGAGCTATTTAGGGTAGAAATTGTCTCTAACTTATCTTTCCCTCAGCTTTGTATATACCACAAAGCCTGGCATATAGGAGATACTTTTTATTTTTAACACTTATCACAGCTGTTCTTGAAAATTTTCTTAAAGTATAATTATGTTTAATATATATCTCTCCTAAGAGGTTGTGAGAATCAGAGAGAGTTAGGATAGGTGTGGGTCACAGATATGACTGCAGAGTCCCACGGGCTGTGCGGTCATCCACCATTATCTCCCAGATGTCTCCCACAGCATCGGGTACGAAGCAAACACTCAGAAATTGTTGACCTTGAATACTTCCTATCACCAGATAGCGAGAGAAGAGTTATAGGAAAGAATCCCAAAGAGACTTTGTCTCCCAACTGTAGGTAAGTGTGTCACTTACCTTCTTTATAGAAGGTTCTCAGACTTCGGAGTGCATAAAAATCACCTAGAAAAGTTGTTAAGATGTGACTGGAGGTGGTGGTGAGGATGGAGGAGACAACTATAGATGCTGAGAGAAATTCTAGTCTGGCAGGAGAGCGTGCATGCTATTCCAAGATAACTCCAACAAAGCTGCAGAGCCCAGATGTGAGTCCAGCAGACTTATGATGAGTCATGGGGAAGTCAGTCTCAGAATCCAGGCAGGGTAAAAACTTCAAGGCAGCCTATTAATGTGGTACAAGCACTAATCATTGGATCAGACATGAAGAAAAGACTTGGGTCTCTGGGAGATGGATTGACTAGAGCAAAGTAGGACTCCTGTCCTGGAGGCACTGGGTACCAAGAACATTAATGAGTTCAGAAACAAGAACTAGCGCTTGAGAAAGGGGCGGAGGAGCTGCATCTTTTTCTTCATGACACAGACACAGCTCAAGCATCTCCCCCCGTAGTTTCTCCTGCCTCTTGCATTGCAGTCATCACGCTGCATTGCAGTCATCACGCTGCATGGCAGTGATCTGTTGTATTTCTGTCTCCCTCACTGAATGGTGATCAACTTGAGAGCTGGGCCATGTATTATCATTATTATTATTATTAATTATTATTTGTCTTCATGTCTTCAGTACTTAGCTTAGAGCCTGGCACATGATATCTGTTCCTTAAATGTTTACTGACTGATGGCATGAATGGATGGATGGGTGGATTTGTGGATGATTTATTTTCCTTCCCTCTCCTGACCCCATGTTGAGAGAGAGGTGTTTAAATCCCTCTGGCAGGAAAGCAGGGCACTCCTAGAAGCTGGGGCAGGTCTGAATGTGCATGTGGGAATTAAGTGGTCCCAGCTGTGGGGAAAAGTGAACCAAAGAGGTGGGGACCGGAAGGGGAAAAACTTTGAACTAGTCATCAGTCATTGACACCTTGGTGTGGCTCAATCTATCATTCTAGTCTTTCCTTTTTTATCAGGACAGCCTATCAGAAGGGTGAGGAAGATTGGAAGGAGGGAGAAAAAGTTTACATTAATAATACATTTTATGCAGTTACTTTATTCATATTTTCAAATTTAAACCTTATAAGATTCTTATAAGACAGATTTATTATTGCCCATTTAAAGATGGGGAAAATGAATAATTTGCTTAAGGTCACAGTGCTACTCCAGGGCAGTCTAGAGCTGGAGGCACTCACTAGCGAGGACTGACTGTAATTTGGGGCCCCAGGGCTAGAAGCAGACTATTATAAATGCATTGGATGCCTGGGAAGGGGTGGGTCTGGACTCATATTTTACTTCTGTACCCTCGACACACACAACAGGACCACCAAGACCTGGAAAATCTCTTAGGACAGATTTCATCCATCCTCAATTTTTTCCTCTTCGATAATTCCGGGTATTCACAATGGTTTCTGTGTAGTTTTATTATACTGATTAATCTAATTATCAGCCATAGGAAAAATGGTATTCATTCAGTTAATAAAGCGGTATTTTTTTAGGCACACATATTCTGTGGCACTTGGCATTAGGGACACAAGAATAATAAAAATATAATTACCCTTTGTTGAGTAACTAGAAGCATGGTAACATTTCCCACGTATTCTCTTAATTCTTCCTCACATGAACACTAGTAATTAGATATTATTGTCATCTCCAATTGGCAGAGGAAGAAAAGAAGACTCAAAAGGTTAACTAACTTAGCTCTTCCATTTTCAAGTTCTGACCTTGGATGATTCTGACTTTAACACCCATGTTCTTTTTATTATAGCACGCACGTCTCTGGGGTTCGTAATCCATTTGGGAAGGCAGATTGTAAATGTATAATTAAATACGATAATTGATAAAAGCACTTTCATAGAAGTTATAAAGCACTGGTGGGGCTAATCAATTCTTTAGCCAGCAGTGCGGAGGTGATTCTCAAATTGGGCCTTAAATTAGGAATAGTTTGTAAAGAAAGTGCTCTTCTGCCTTGTGTATTAAAATACCTTTAAATTCTCAACAGTCAAAGAGGTGGGAAGAAAAATGCACTCAGTGCACACAGCTTCCCTTAGCTCTAGTGCCCATGACCTCCTCTGCATCCTTGGGACTTCTTTCTACACGATACTGTTGGCTGCCACGCCTGGGTTCATTTTCATGGTTATATGGATGGTCCATCTGTTCCTAATGAAAAGTACAAATATTCTGATGCAAACCTTGAATGTAGAACTGTCACATAGTTAAGGCAGGGCTGTCAAACCTCTTCTTTTCTGAAGACCAGAGTACATTTTTAGCGATGTGTTTGTGTGACTGTGTTACTCATTCAGGGCTGTGGTGTAATCAAGAATATTTCAGGAGATTTCCTACTGGTACTGGAGGAGTTTGTGTATAGCTCTAAGTAATAAATGGACAACCATTACACATATGAGAGGAACATTTAGCATCCTAGGGAATTTATAAGTGACTCTTCAGACAGCATCATCTTCAGGTTGTATTTCCCCTTTCTTTTCATTATATCTTTTTGCTAATTTCTCTTCTTCTAAGTTACCAAAACATGCTTTCAAAAATCTATTCTTTTTTGCTTTCTTTTCTCAGGTTTTTTTCTAATTATTGCCCCAGACACTCTTGCAGTTGTCTGTCCTGGGCTCCTTAAAGGCGTCTATCGTGCTAGCTCAGGGTTTTGGAGCCCTAAGGCCTGATTTGAATTATAGCTCCACAACTTACCATGAAAACTCTTTAGTACTAGTTTCCCCATCTGTAAAATGGGGTGATGATGGTATTGATTTTATTGAGTTGGTGTGACATCAAAGGAGATAATGTTTGTGGAAGGCTGAATACCATTCCCGGTAGATAGGGAGATCTTCAGAAAATGTTAGCTATTACGATGTTTTCTAGCAGAGTTCTTGATACACATCAGATGATTGAATACGTTTGATAAATGGCTGAAGAAGGCACAAGTCATGAGGAAAATAAGTGACTTATTTAAGGACCCACAGCTAGTGGCAGAAGTGAACAATGGTCCAACTCTTATAAACCAAGGGCATTTCTAGCAGGCTAATCTATCTTTCTTTTAAAATTCCATTTATCCTCATTTTAATTTTTGAAAAGAAATTTGTGTTATTTCTATTTGCCTCTATTTATATTTATTTATGTTTCTAAATGTCTCCTACTTCCAAAATATTGTTTCATAAAAAGACATAAAATATAGTATTGACCATCACTTAACAGATATTGAAAAATAATAACCAAAAAACAAAGTGAGAGAGGATGGAGAATTACATCCAAGGCCATAGACTGAGGCCAGAGACAGTGTTTGAGCTCCGTACTTGCCTCAGGGCTTCCAAGTCAGCTGCATGGCCACACATGCCCAGAGGGGATCCTCTAGCTTTGAGCCCCCAGAGGTCTGTAAGGAGTGCCTCCAAAAATTCCAGTGAGGCCTCCATCACTGGCATTTCCACAATCCCTCTTGAAATGTTTAGCACACTTAAAAGATCAAACTCAAAGCCTGGGCAGCTATCAGACAGTCCCTCAACTGCTGAGACCCCAGTTAGCAGAGATGGATGTGGATCAGCATATTTAGTTTTCACCCAAGGAGCTTATGAGTGAAAATGCAGCTAAACCAGAGCACCACAAGCCCATGTTCCTTCCAGCTGCTCAGGCAAAAGGTCAAGTTGGCGAGTAGCCTGAGTCTGGTGTTTGAGCCGGACACATCCGTTACACAGGCTGCAGATGGCCTGCGGTTTAGCCTGTCAGATCAATCATTGCTTGCACTTTACAAAACGATGATCCAACCAAGGACATTTTTATTACCATACTTTATAACTACACTTTACCCTCCAGGCTTCAACACAATCATAGATAATTAGAAGCTAGCAGGGCAGCATGCATATCCTATGATTTGGTTATGAGTCCTGCCGACTGCAAAGTGGACCTCCCTAACTCAAAACCAATGCCTAGAGTGTTAATTGGCATTGCCCAAGAAGGAAGGAAGCCTCCAGCCCTGTGGGAAAGAACATGCATTTTCTATTTTATATAACATGAAGAGAAAATACTATGTTGGTGAATTATCTCCTGCTCTGGAAGATATGTGGGGAAATTATTCAGAATCCAAAGATCACAGCCTAATGTCAGATAGCTGTTCTATTTGATTGCATCTTCACGAGGCCACTCTTTCAAATATTGTGGTCAAATATACTTGCTTCTGAATGCTTCGGAAACAAAACTACTTTCAAAAGCTGAAAAAACGTCAATCATCTATACATCCCTCGATCCAGTGATCCATCCATGCAACAAAGATTTCCTGCAGTCTGCTATACGCTGAAGAGTTTGGTAGTCATCACAGGTGTAAAAAGTTGAAATGTTGTGGTCCCTAAAGTCAAAAATCTTGAAGTAAAGAAATATATACCCTTTAGTTTGGAAGGAAATTTAAAGTCCTTTAGTCTACTTATCTTTACAAGAAGAAGTCTGGTAGAGCAAATTTGACTTGCAGAAAATAACTATTTTTAAAGGCTAAGGAATAATAGGATGTTAAGAGAGGTAAAAGTAAAGTGCTATAGATTCTCAGGTTACAGAAAGACTACTTCCAGCTGGAGGCTATCAGAGAAGGCTTCCCGTTGGAAGTGGCCTTTATTTGGTTCTTAAGAGATGGTCTAGTGGGCTGCATGGTGGCCCCAAGATGTGCTCATGTGCTAATCCCTAGAACCTATGAATATTATCTTATATGTTAGAAGAGTAAACATCTTTTATGGCAAAAAATGTGATTAGGTGAAAGATTTTGAGAGAAGGAGCTTATCCTGGATTATCAGGGTGGACCCTACTCAATCCCATGACAAGTATCCTTATAAGAATGAGACAGAGAGAGCTCTGACAGACAGAGGAGGGAGAGGTAATGTGGCCATGGAGGCAGAGATTGGAGTGACGTAGACAGAAGCCAAGGAAGGGGAACAGCCACCAGAAGCTGGGAGATGCTCCCTTGCAGCCTCCAGATGGAGTGCAGCCCTGCTGAACTGACACCTTGACTTTAGACTTCTGGCCTCTAAAACTGCGACAGAACAAATTTTTGTTGTTTAAGTCACCTAGTTCATGGTAATTTGTCACAGCAGCCATAGGAAACCAATACAGATAGGTAGGATTTTAATATATGCAGTTAGAGAAAAAAGCCAACGCAGGTAGAGGGAACAATGTGAACAAAGGCATGCAGATGGAGCATGTTTGGGATCCAGGAAGTGGTCTGGTGTGATTGGACAAATAAATGTGTCTGGAGCACAAATAAACATAATTAATCAGCCAACATTTATTGAGCTCTGTCCATGTGCCATGCCCTGTACCAAGTGCTCTCCATGTGGTTTCTCATTTAATCCCCACAGCTACTCCATGAGACAGGCACTTTCTCGTCTCCATTTTACAGATAAAGAAATTGAGACACAGAGAGGTTGAATAATATGCAATTGAGACACAGAGAGGTTGACTAATATGCCCAAGGTCACAAAACTAGCATTTGAGCTGGAATTCTGACTGTGTCTGCCCATGCTCTAAACCTCTATGCCATCTGTACTACCTAGTAATGAAAGGATATTCTTCCTCTGCTTTTGCTGCACCTTATACTCATTTATCAAAGCACCTACCACAGTGCATTATAATTTGGTTTTATTTGTCTGTTTTCCCTATTAGACTACAAGGTCTATGAGAGAAGAGACCATATCTTTCCTGATTGCCAGTGATTCCCCAGGCTCGGATGCAGTACATGGACCAGAAACTCTGCTGTGTATCTCTTCATTTAAATGGAAATATTAAGACCCTTTTTTACTCTATCTTCATATCACAAAAGGATTTTCCTCTCTTTGAAGAAAATATTTGATATGTGTTGGGGCAGGGAGTAGGTGCAACCTGGTAGTCTCCATACGAAAGAGTTACTCTAGACCAGGGCCTGTGTGTCCAGTGAGCACTGTTGGCAGAGTCTAAATTCCTTTTGCTGCAATGTAGACCCCTACAAAAGGACCCATCGAACTCCTGCTCAAGGATGCTTCTGAGACATTTGGTGGAAACCAAAAGGCACCATAGATGGCATAGTTATTTTGCCTCCTGGAAGAATTATTCCCTAATGGGAATTAAAAAATAAAAAGAAACCAGTCTCTTTTGGCTTCAAAGCCAGAGTTTCCCAAGGAGTAGATTTCCAGTTCTTACCACTCCCGGTTAGGACAGAACTATAGACGCCACCTCTGCTGAGGAATGCAGCTTTTGCTTCAGATGTCAGAAGTTGAAGCCTGTACTGGGAAGTGCTGGTCTGTGGACAGGGCTGTGGTCAGAAGCAGCAGCAGTGAGAGCATGCCCTACAGAGAGTATGCCAGGCTGTGCCTGACAGAGGGGAGTCATGTTCAACCACACGGCAACCAGATCAGTAGGAGAGTTGCAAAGCATACACTATGAGAAAAAGTATGGAATGGTTTGAAGTGAAGCATTCGAGAAAAAAGGCGAAGACAAAAAAGAGTGCAAGGTGGAAAGAAACGTATTATAAGGATTTGCATGGAGGACAACAAACCCCTAAAAGGAATGTTTGTGTTATAGACCTGATAACCCTCTACAATATGCATGCACACATATGCACGTGCACACATGCACACACGCACTCCAGCACAGCAGAACATAAGAGGACAAAAGAGAGGTGTACAGCACAAAAGGAGGAAAGAAGAAATTAACCAATTAAGATGATGGATCTAACTCTGGCTTGCCTACTTTCATACCTAGAAACCGCCAATGTTTCCCCCTTTTTAAAAGAATTTCAAAATCTTCATCCTCCAAACGTTCTGTATTCCACTCTTATCTACATTGTGGGTTATTCTTTACTGTATCAGCCAGTGCCTGCACATGCATCTTATACTTTACTGAGTGGAACTCTTCCACATTCCCCGTTTTCCAACCTGGGTATTTTCACTCACGGAGTCTCCCCAACATGGATACTCAGTTTTGTTTCTTCCTGTCAGAAATTCCCTATCATCTCCATTCTCTCTCTCTTTTTTTTTTTTTGGAGAGGAAGACTAGCCCTAAGCTAACATCTGTTGCCTCTTCCTCTTTTTTCTGAGGAAGATTTGGCCCTCAGCTAACATCTGTGCCCGTCTTCCTCTATTTTTTTATATGTGGGATGCTGCCACAGCATGGCTTGATGAGCAGTGCGTAGGTCTGCGCCTGGGATCTGAACCTGCAAACCCTAGGCCGTCGAAGCGGAGCACACAAACTTAACCACCACGCCACATGTGCGGCCCCCCATCCCCATTCTGTAAGGCCTAACATAAGCTAACATCATTGATTCATTTATTTGTTCATTTACTTGATCAATATTTGTTGAGAACTTTTCCTTACAGCACAGAAACATTGACTGTCTGTTGTTATTTTTCTATTTGTCACAGTTGCCCTCCCTGACGGCCAGCGGTGTCAGCTTTGTAAGTCTAGAGGGCTTTGTCTGCCAGTTCTCCCAGATTTTTTGAGTAAATGATTCCCCGGCTGGAGCCTATTTGTGTGAGAATGCTTTGCCAGTTAAAATGAAACTCACAAAGTATGTTCGCAATTAGTTGAAATGTTTAATTTAGATGTTTAGTAAAATTTGTTAAGATTTATGCACAATGTGGGATGGATGTTACCCAGAAAGTCCTTTCTATTCCCAGATCCCGTTGCCACTTCTCTAGTTAAACATCATCTCTCACCTGGTTTACCGCAACAGCCTCCTAGCGGTCTTGCTACCTTGAATCCATTCTTCCTCCTCCAATGGCTTCCCTTTGTTCTTGGGCTAAAGTCCAAACGCCTGAGACAGAACACCCTGCAGGATCTCCTTACAGCTCAACTCTTCACATTCTTCTGTTCCTCATTTTCTTGCCATTCAGCCCACCTTTGCTGCTCCATCGTTCCGGAATAACGCTCCCCCAAGGTCAACCTCATGTGTCACATTCTCCTGGTTAACTCTTGTTCATCCTTTATACAGCTACTCCCCTACCCCCTGCCTAGGTCTGAGATTTGTTTATATAAGCATCCCATATATTCTCTATTGTAGCATGTTTCACATCATTTTTTAATTGCCTGCTTATTTTTATCTGAACTCCTTGAAACTGAGGATTCACAAGGGCAAGGATCATGTCTGTGTTGTTCACCAATTGACACAAGGGTTGAAACAAGATAGCACTCAATGGATAGTTGTTGAATTGAGGTTAATGGGGTCTCATTAAGGAAACTAACAGGATACATTTTATGTAAAAAAAATCTTGAATAAGAATGGCACTTTTTCATTTTATATCATTAAGCTGGTTACCTAGAGAGAATGGAATGACCCTTCTAGACTCTGTTGTATCTTCACCTAATTGACTAAGAGAAAGAGGGAATGTCCTGTCAAAAAGAATGGTTTACCTGTTTCCTGGGGCCACTCCCAGGCCCGAAGTGCCTTGCAAAAGCTGGGATTGCCAAATTACAACCCTTAATAAAACAATAATACTCTGTACTTATTGAGTGCCTTTGATATGACAGCTGCTTTTAATATATAATTTTTTCTTTTTATGCTCAGAACTACCCTATAAGGCAGTATCATCATTATTCCTTTATATGAGGAAGCTGAGCTCAGAGATAAGTAACTTGCCCACGGATTCCAGCGTTAGTATGTCACAGAGCCAAAATTCAATCAGAGCTGTTTCTTATTCCAGAGCGTTTGCTCTTTGGATTTCACCATATCGTCTTTCTAAGGGCTTCCCCATCCATGCGGCTGCCAATCGAGTAGAGGCTGAGAACATCTGCCTGAATAGAGTGAGGGAAGAGGGAGTTTCTCCTAGTAACAGCATGTTGGGAAAACAAGTCTATCCATCTTTATCGTCCTTGTTCAAAAATAAATCAGCACTTTCATTTGTGAGCCCACTGTTTTGGTGAGATAAGGAATAAATGGTTTTTTGAAAAGTTTTAAAGGCAGATGAAAGTCTTCTACTTCAAAATCTGTATTCACCAACACCCACTTAGCAACCATCTCTGAAACCCAATGAAAGGCCTGTTAGGACTGCAAGCAGCCGTTCATGTTCATTATGAGCCGCAGTGCCAAAGAATCATCAAGTGTCTGTGATGTTAAAATAAATCGTTGTCTCTCTGACCCACGGCAGATTCGGTCACTCAAGAGACAGCTCCTGATACATCTCAATAAGCAGCATGAAACCCCAGAGCTTTCTAATAGAGCTGTTACCAAATGGGAAACTGCCTATTATTCCAAGGCGTATTATGCTAAATGACCAATCATTTTTTATTGATTCTCGGTGCTATGAGTCAGGAAGTCCTGAGTACATAATCCTCGCTGATCCTGTGGTCCTTGGAAATGACAGCTAAAGCCAGCATCCGGCTTAGTGGAAGAGTGAGATGAAGATAGCAATGCCTCTTCCGTTGCATTATTCATATGTCTTCCCTTCGCTAATGGCCATGCAGGACTGCTGTTAACTCTTGGTGCTTAGGAACAAGAGTTGAGGATCAAAGTCTTGATCCTCATACTAGCAGACGTACAAGTACGAAGTTATGTGAAAATGTCAATTATTTTTAGGTATTTTATTCCTATATCTTAAGGCTTTAAATTCTGAGTTTGAGAAAAATAGGCTGATGTCCACGACAATTTCATTTCCCCTGGTCTGTAAGAGTATGTACCACATCTCACCTCAAAAATATCTGTGGTTTGGGTAAATGAGTGACTAAACCACTCAGCTCATTTAGGGAAACTTCCCGAAAGTTACTGCTCATTTCTATGCATTTAACTTTCAATAGACCATTCATATGGTTCATATATTTTTAAAATGTGAAAAAATATGTAATAAAAGTCTCCCTCCCATCTGCCACTCGCCTTCCCAATTCCCACCCACTGCCACATAGGGAGCCACTGTTTTTAGTTTGTGTGTGCTTGAATTGCTTTATGCATATTCAAGCGCGTAAAAGATCTTTCCCTACTTTTACTCATCTTATAAAAAGTAGCATACTGTACACACTGTTTTGCACTTTGTTCTTTTCTTCTTTAGCTTAATAATATATCTTGAAAATCATTCTAGACCGGTGTGTGGACCAGTTCTGTATCACAGCTGCATAGTATTTCATTATAGGGATGTACCGTAATTTATTGAACCAGTCCCAGCTGATGGACAATGTGACTGCTTCTTATTTTTTAATATTGAAAATTATGCTGCAAATGTGTGCATATATATGCGGGAATATCTATAGAAAGTATTTGCAAAAGTGAAATTGCTGGGTCAAAAGGTGCATTTATTTGTAGTTTTGATAGATATTGTCAAGTTGCCCTTCATTGGCATTTTAACCAATGAAGGTCCCCATGAGCAACACATGTGGGTTCTTGTTTCCCGTAGCATCTTCAAGAGTATATTACTAAAATGTGTTTCCGTATTCTTGCCATTTTGATAGGAGAAAATTGTCTCAATGTAATTTTCATTTGTATCTTTTTTGTTATGAGTGAGGAACATCTTTTTATTACTTAAAGGTCATTTGTATGTTCTTTTCTGTAAACTGTTCATATCCTTTGCCTGTTTTACAATTCTTTTTTCTAATAAGTTTTTAGGAGTTTCTTGTATATTGGCAAATTAGCTCTTTGTAACATCCTGCAAATTAAACACATTTTGCTCAGTTTTTCTTCCTTCTCCCTCCCTTCCTTCTTTCTTTCCTTATGATTTTTTTTTTTTTTGCCATCTAGAAGTTTTTTTTTTAATGGAGTAAATGTGTTTTTTAATGACTTCTGGTTTTCTAATCATAATGAGGATGGATTTTCCTTTGCAAGATAATAAATGAATTCCCCCAAGTTTTTTTTCCAGTTTTTTCAGAATTTCAATTTTAAATTTAAATCTTTGATCCAGTTGGAATTTATTCTATTGTATGATGTGAGGTATTCATTCAACTTATTTTTTTTCCCCAAATGGCCATCCAATTTTTTCCCTACCATTTACGGAACAGTCCTTTTCTGCTGTGATTAGGAGGCCATCTTTATCACACACAAATATACCTAAGTATTTGGTTCATTTCTGGTCTTTTAATTCTTTCCAATTTATCTATTCATGGGCCAGAATTGTACTGATTTTATCATTGCAGTTTGATATTTAATGTAATTTATTGTTGGCTAGGTCCCCTTCATTTCTTTTTTTCAATTGTTCCAGTATTTTTGTTTATTTTTTTAATGAACTAAATCATCAATCTGTCTAATTCCTCTCCTTCCCTGTCCCAAAGACAAGACCAACAACAAAGCAAGCATAATAGTATTGATATCTTTCTAAATGTATAAGACACTTTGGGGGAAACTAACACCTTCATGATGTTTAGTCTTCCAATCCATTCCAAGAAATGTTGTTTGCCTTTCATTTGCTTTTCTTCTTTTGTGTGTTTTAATAGTAACTTCAAGTTTTCTTCCCACGGGTTTTGCACATTTCTTGTTATGCTTTTTTTCTTTAATGCTGTTTTTGTTGTTATTTTAAGTGATATCTTTTATTTTATTATATCTTCTAACAGGTTGTTTGTATATAGGATAGCTATTGATTTCTGTATATTATTTTTTAGTCCTCAATCTTTCTGAAAACTCTCAATATTTGCAGTAGTTTTTCAGACGACTCTCTTGGACTATTTTCTAGGTACACCATCATACCATTTGGTTATAATTTCTTTTACCTGCCTAAATGCCTTGGTTATTCCCTCCAATACAATGTTAAATAAGACTCATGACAATGAGCATTCTTGTTTTTATTCTTGAACACTGTGTTAGTGTTGTCTCATTGATTCTGATCTTTATTGATTTCATTAATTTTCTTTTCTGGAGATTCTTCCATTTTAGTTTTATTTCTACTTTGAACCAAAAGTTGTTTAAAATAGAGGGTTTTTTGTATCAATGTTATTTAATTTTATTATTGAAAATTTTTTTCATAGAACTGGTTTACAATTTTATGAGTTTTAAAACATTTACGGGTTCCTGTAACCACCGTTGCAATCAAGATATAGAAAAGTTCGGTCTCCCCCAAACACTCTCTCACATCCCTTTATAGTAATACCTCTCTCCCACCCATAACCCGTGGCAACCACTGATCCATTTCCCATCACTTTTGTTTTATCTTTCTTATAATGTCAAATAAACTAAGTCATACACTATGTAGTCCTTTGAGATTGGCTTCTGCCACTAAGCATAATGTCTTTGAGGTTCCTCCAAGCTGTTCCCTGTATCACTAGTTTGTTCCTATTTGTGGCTGAGTAGTATTCCCTTGCATGGATGCACCAAAGTTGGTTTATCCATTCACCTGCGGGACAGTTTTGTTAGCGAAGGCTTTGGAAAGCACACATAAAGCTGCTAAGAACATTGGAGTACAGGCTTTGTGTGAATATAAGTTTGCATTTCTCAAGGGTAAATACCCAGGAGGGGAATTGCTGAGTTACATGGTAAGTATGTATATATACACATGTATATATGTATACACATGTATGTATACAGGTATGCACATGCATGTATGTCTGTATCTATATCTATCTATCTATCTATCTATCTATCTATCTATCTATCTATCTATCAAGAGATTGATTTTCAAGAATTGGTTCTTAAAGGGTTGGTGAGTCCAAAATATGATGGGATAGGCCAGTAGACTGGAGACCCAGGGAAGAATTGTGGTTTGAGTTCAAAGGCAGTCTGTTGGCAGAATTTCTTCTTGCTCTGGGAAGGTCAGTCTTTGTTCTATTAAGGCCTTCAACTGATTGGATGAGGCCCTCCCACATTATGGAGAGCAATCTGCTTTATTGAAAGCCTACCAATTTAAACATTAATCTCTTCCACATACCACCCTCAAAGTAACACCCAGAATAATATTTGACTGAATATCTGCGCACTGTGGCCCAGCCAAGTTGACTCATAAAATTAACCATCACACTGCCATTCATCATTTGGGCAGTGTCATTTGGCATTCTCACCAATAATGTATGAATGTTGCAGTTGTTTTGCATCCTTGTCAGCACTTGGTATTTTCAATATTTTCATTTTGGCCATTCTAATAAGTGTATAATGATTAAAATAGTAGTTTTTAATTTGTATTACCCTAATGGCTAAGAATGTTGAACATTTTGAGAGCTTATTTGCCATTCTTATATCCTCTATTGTGAAGTTCAGGACCTTTGCCCGTTTTTTAAAATTTATTTATTTATTTAATTAGTTAATTTTTTGCGAGGAAGATCAGCCCTGAGCTAACATCCATGCCAATCCTCCTCTTTTTGCTGAGGAAGACTGGCCCTGAGCTAACATCTATTGCCAATCCTCCTCCTTTTTTTCCCTTTTTCTCTCCAAATCCCCAGTAGACAGTTGTATGTCATAGTTGCACATCCTTCTAGTTGCTGTATGTGGGACGCCGCCTCAGCATGGCCGGAGAAGCGGTGCATCAGTGCACGCCCAGGATCCCAACCCGTGCCTCCAGTAGCGGAGTGCGTGCTGCTAACCGCTAAGCCATGGGGCCGGCCCCCCTTTGCCCATTTTTTATTAGGTTATTTGTTTTCTCATTATTTAGTTTTAAGAATTCCTTATATATTCTAGATAAAGTCCATTGTTGGATGTTTGATTTGAAAATATTTTCACCCAATCTCTAACTTGCCATTCTTTTGTAAGTATCTGGCAGACCAAAAGTTTTAGATGTTAGTGAAGCCCAGTTTATCAGTTTTTTTCTTTTATGGGTGGTAATTTCAATGTCATTTTTAAGAACTCTTTGCCTAATTCCAGGTCTCAAAGATTTTCTCCTATGTTTTTTTCTAAAACATTTATAGTTTTATGTTCTATATTTAGTACTATGATTTAAGTTAAATGTTATAAAATGTGTGAGGTTTAGGTCAAAGTTCATTTTTTGTACATGGATGACCAATTGTTCCAACACCATTTATTGAAAAGATTATCTTTTCTCAATTGAATTACTTGTGCACCTTTGTCAAAGTTCAAATGGCCATATTTGTATGTGTATATTTCTGGACTCTAAAATTTTCTCTTATTGATCTGTGTCTATCTCTTTCCTAATACCAAAGTTTTACTGTCTTGTCTTATTTGATTACTGTAGCTTTATAGTAAGTCTGAAAAGCAGGTAGTGTGATTTCTCCAATTTGTTTTTCTTTTTCACAACAGCTATTCCATTTCCTCTGCCCCTCCATATAAACTCCACAGCTACCCGGTGCCACGTGTTCCAGCTATATTAGGCTAATTCTGTTTCAAGATAATGTCCTGTTTTCTTATACCTCTAGGCCTTTGCCCAAAGTAGCTCCTCTACTTAGAATGTCCTTCCTCGCCATCTGCTATCAAAGTCTCACCCATGTTTTAAGACACAGATCAAACCCTATGAAATCTTTCGCTCTGTTTGCACCTTGTGTATAACATCGGGTGACATGAGTCATAGTGTGGTGCAGAGGAGGGAACCAGAGAACCCACTGTGCTCCTGGACTTTCTGCGTGACCTGTTAGGAGCTGAAATGGAGCTTTGCTTTTGCTGAACTCCAGCCAGTTTCCTCTCACAAATTCATTACTGATAAGAAGAATGGATAGATGAGAATTCCTTCACGGATGCATTTTCATTTCTGAGGGCAACAAATACTCAGAACTGACAATGGAGGTGAAAGGTGACATTTCAGAACAATATATTCCTTTAAAGTATGTGGTCCAGACAAGGTGGCAGTTTGCCCCATGGAAAAGTTGGCATTTCCATAGCACTGTATCCATTCAGACATCTTGAAGTACCTCACGGTGAAGATCAATGTCAGATTTTTATTCTTTTTGCCAAAAATGAAGCAGAGATAGAAAATTGGATTTGCTTCTTCCACCTGTCAGGAAGGGAAAGGGAAGGAAATTAGCATATCTTGAGCATTAATTAGTTAACAACTTCTGTACCAGGTATTTCATTTTCTGTAGTCATTACACAATAATCATTTTATTCTGCCCTTATAGACAAGGCAGGTGTTGTTATTTGCATTTTATGGGTGGGGAAACTAAATTTAAGATACTTGCCTTAGGTTAGCCATTTGGTAAGAAGGGAGTCTCAGTGCACATAGGGGCACTTACAGGCACACACACAAATGCACACGCACAGTAAACAAAGAGGACAGATAAGTGGGAGGCATGTGATGTATGGAACACGTAAGAGGGACACCACGTGCAGACATCATTGAACTCTGAGCATGCACTGTAAGTTGTTAAAAGCTCTTTCATGTTTATATAATATCTTCAAGTTATTTGATGACGTAGCTCATACTGGAGTTAATTTTGCTCAGTTTATTTGTAAGACACTTTTGCTCATTTTGCCAATTGTCATGACATTTCCTTGAAGGCAATTTGGAACAGACATGGAAAGCGTAGTTCTCTCCAATAGAGAAGCTGATGTAGAAGGAACGTGGCTGAGAGGAATGTAGGCACCAGAGAGGAGCAAGAGGAGGCCAGGGTGGGCCACAGCTGAACACAGCTGGCAGCGATATTGTTGCTCCCAGTGCTTGATTAAAAAAAAAAGTTTGTTTTTTTAATTTTTTTTTTTAACTTTTTAATTCTTGGATTTAAAATTTTTCACAGATGAGATTAAGTTAGAGGACAAGGGACAGCATTCATTAAGGAGGCTAGTGGATGTCAATTGAGAGTAGTGGAATAATTTTAATCTCCTCTAGTGCTGTTCATTGGTTAACATACAAAGTCTTCAGCACGGTTAACAGAACCTACAGGATAGGGACCCTCCCTGTGTCTCCCATCTTCTCTCTTGTCTCTCTGCTCTGTATACACTATGCTCTCATCTTACTGAACTACTTTATGCACCCAAAGATGACTCCTCTGCTTGGGTTACTCCTCTACTCTCTACCACCTTTCACTTGCAAGACTAATTCCTATAATGATGGTGGCAATTTTATTAATTAGAAATTAATTTTATTAATTAGAATTTAACTAATTAATTAACCTCAGTTTGCAAGAGAGGACGCTTACTTCGCAGAGTTTAACACAAACTTCTTCTGTGCTGGACCAATCATGGATCTACTGGAATGACCCAGCATGACTGGTAGTAGAAGCAGAAATTGTCGTGGAACTTCCAGTTGTGTTGGAGAATGGAGAGTAGCTTAAGAGAGATACACAAAGAAGCACTGAGAGCCTGATGTTGAAGGAAGATTTTGTTTTTTTTTAAGTTTATATAGCTGTGTAGTCACTATGAGGTTGTAGAATTGAGAAGGAGAGCATAGTGTATTTTGACATGTGTGCAGTGCATAATGAATTAGACCATATTAATGTTCTTTGAGATGTGTAAGTAAAGATTGGAACTCATTTTTAATTACTTTTAATTGATAGGCTGCACTACATACTATATCTGATTGTGATTCCATGAAGAAACTGGACCATGTCAGGTTCCAACTTATGTTCAGATTATACTCCTCCTCATTCTTCATGTTTCAGATAAGTCACATCCTCTGGAAAGATTTTCCTCTGAGTCTGGATTAGGTACAGCTCCTGTACCCTATGATTCTTATCACAACATTTATGAAGTTACATTGTAAACACTCCTTTAACTGTCTGTGTCCTCCAATATGCAATAATATCTATATAGGGTTGGCCCGTGTCTATTTTGTTAACCATTGTATTCTAGCACTTAGCATCTTGAATGGCACACAATACGCACTCTAAATATTCAGAGAAGGAAAAAAGAAGGGAAAGAAAATGAATATATTATGATTAAGTCATACAGTAATCACTCGGCGCTGGAAGTCTTTTCTTTCTGGCTACTGTATAGATCATCATTTAGTAAATATTTATTGAGTCTCAACTATGTGCAAGAGCTGTCCTGGGCCCTGAGATATAGCAGAGATTGAAACCGACCACGTCCTTGCCCTGAGCATACACTCTAGACACTGAATGAGATAGAGTTAAAAGTTTATTGAATTCCTATTTTGTGGTTCAAAGTAAGCAGTTTTTCATGGACCACTTATAATATTGTAGGAAATTACTTTTTCAAATTATTTTAAATACTTAATGAGCATCTAAAAATATGCCTGTGCCATCCAAGAGAAGCCCCATCAATGTCTTGGTGGGAACATTCAGTCCAAAGGAGGATCTTGAAAGGAAATAAAATGTTGCTCTAGGATGCACTTAAAGCTAACTTTTTAACTATGATGAGGCTCTCTCTGAAACGTTTATGGGAGTAAAGAAGAAAAGTCTGCAAGGGCATGGGTATGTGAGAATTAAGTCAAGCTACCTGGATAGTTCAGAGGCGAGCCTAGAGGAGTAAGGACAATAGGAATTATGAGGTGCCTCAAAGAAGCTGAACACCTCACATGAAGAAATGTAGTTATTATTATATCTTGCTTGTGGATTTCTTAATTCACAGGAAGTATAAATTCTTAGTCTTATACTGCAATCAACTCAAGTTCATAACTCCTGTAGTTAGGGGCTGCGTCACATTCATTTCTGTCTATCATGCTTTATACATGGTAGTCACTCTAATGTCTAGGCTCATAGAAGAAAGTACAAAGCAGATAATTCAAAACAAGAGATAATCAGAGGATTATTGATTTCTTTTGCCTTTGGTGTTTTTGCCTTCCTTTTAATTTTTTTCTTGAAGCACTATTCAAATAGGTTTCTATTCCCATAAATGCAGCTTGATGTAGTGAAAAATCGAACTCATGTTTCTTGACTCCATCCTATGTGACAGTGAATTTATATACCTTAGTTCAGTTAATCTTCACATCAGTCTTCTGTAGTAAATATTATGTATTAGCCCTATTTTGTAGATAAAGAAACTCAGCCTCAGGGAGGAAGACTGACTTGTCCAAGGATACAGTTAGCAAGATGCAAAGCCGAGAGTCACACTGTGATGTCTGGTTTTAAAGCCTGTGGTGTTCCTCCTGCTGCAGCACCTATAATGCATGCTGAAACTCCATTTTGCCTTTTCCAGAACGTATGCAAATCAGTCTCCCTCTCTGAATCTGTTTCCTCTGTTTAATGGGGGATAGTAACATCCACCCAATTAGTAATAGATATTAACTATTGACAGGTTTATAAACATTATCCATAATCCTCATTACAACCTTGAAACAGGCATTAACATTCCCATTTTACAGAGGAGGAAACCACATTTCAGAGATATTAAGCAACTGGCCACACATCACGTAGAAGATAATGCCAGAGCTGAGATTTGAACCCAAGTATGTCTGATTCAACCCAGTTCTTGTTCCACTACACAAGGGGGGCAGATGGTAAATATTTTTGGCTTTGTGGGCCATGGGTGTGCTTTGCAACTATTCAGTTCTGTGGCTGAAATGTCAAAGCAGCCATAGACAAACAATATGCAAATAAATGACCAATAAAATTTATTTACAGACACTGAAATTTGAACTGCATATAATTGTCTCATGTCACAAAGTATTATTCTTTTTTTGACTTTTCCAGCCTTTAATAGTGTAAAAATCATTCTTCAACCTCAGCCAGGTGATCAAAGTTAATATGATCAGTGAGACGTGATGCAAATAGCATATGCAAGTGATGCAAATAGCAAATAGCATACATCACCTTGATATGATGTGATGAGAATGAGAGTTTACAGTTATGTCCTTCCTCCCCCAAACTATAAACCCCACCAGCCATAAGAAAAGCATCCGATCCAAACTGAAGGACATTCTACAAAATACCTGACCAGTATTCATCAAAATTGTCAAGGTCGTCAAAAACAAGGGAAGTGTAAGAAACTATCACAGCCCAGGAGACGTGATGACTAAATGTAATGTGGGATCCTGAATGGGATCCTGGAACAGAAAAAGAACACTGGGGAAAAACTAAGGAAATCCTAACAGAATATGGACTTTAGTTAATAATAATGTATCAATATTGATTCATTAGTTGTGACAACTGTATCACAGTATGTAAGATGTTAATAACAGGGAAAACTGAGTGTGGGGAATATGGGAACCTCTGCAATATTTTTGTAACTTTTCTGTAAATCTAAAACTATTCTAAATAAAAAGTTTCTTAAGTGTTAAAAATAATAATGTAAGCACCCACCTACTCCCTCCTCCCCCCCAAAATTTCACTCAGAGGCTATTCAGAAGCAGGCGATGGACCAGATTTGGCCCCCTTCAGTTCGCTGTCCCCTGCGCTCCACTACTCCACCTCTGTACTTTCTTATTGAGATATTCAAAGGAGATTTTGTGTATGACAGTACCTTGTAAAGGTGCAAGCTGTTTATAGAGTATGGCTTTATGTATGTGTTTAGTATAAGGTTATTCGTCTAACAAATACTGTGTGACTACTATGTGACAGGCACTTCATTAGGTTCTGACCAGTGAAGGTAAGAAGGACATAAGCCCTGCCTTTGAGGAGCTGGAAACTTACAAGATTTAGGCATTTATATTAATTGCCAGAATGCCGGATAAAATAAGTTGATATATATGCATACCAGCTACAAAGGATTTGTAAAAGGAGTGATAAACTTTCATGTTAAGAAGAAAAGAGGGAGGGCCTTCCGGGGAGGAAGTGATGTTTGAACTGAGCCTTACATGACAAATATGAGTGGGAATATAAAGGTTGAGGGAGAACTGGAAGTAAGTCAGGGGACACTCCAGGGAGAGGGAAGAGCCTAAACGAAAGGCTAGACATATGAGACAGCATGGCATGGTTTGAAATCTGCATGAGGTTTGCTATGTTTGGGACACACTGCATTATTATGGTACTTACTGAGCACCTACTCCACACCAGACACAAAGCAAGTGCATTACATGCACAGCCTCTTGTAATCCTTATTGTCAGGTCGTCTCCTAAAGTACACCTCTCTTATGGGCTGAATTGTTTCTACCCCAACATTTGTATGTTGAAGTCCTAACTTCCACTTCCTCAGAATGTGCCTGTATTTGTGACTGTCTTTAAAAAAATAATCAAAGTAAAATAACATCATTAGAGTGGGCCCTAATCCCACCGGTGTCCTTATAAGAGGAAATTTGGGCACAGACATATACAGAGGGAAAACCATGTGAAGACACAGAGAGAAGATGGCCATCTACAAGCCAGGGAGAGAGGCCTTAGAAGAAATCAGCCCCGCCGATACCTTGACCTAGGACATCTGGGCTCCAGAATCATAAGAAAATTAATTTCTGTTTTTTAAGCCACCCAGGCTGCGGTACTTTGTTATGGAAGCCTTAAAAACTGATACAATCTTCTACAAACTTCTTCAATTATCCGTATCTCTCCAGCTCCCCTACTAGTACCCTAGTCCAAAGAAAAACCATCTCCTTCCTGAACTATTACCATTGTCTCTTAGTTACCCATATCTATTCTCACAGCCCTCAAAATAATAATTCAAGTAACCTCAAAATGCAAAATATCCTCATGCCACTACGTCAATGGTAATATATGGCAAAACTTGAGATCAGAAGACCAAGCAGGAGAACATTGCATTAGTGTGAGCAAAAAATAATAGGGGCTTAGAATAAGGCCATGGAGTGGGACGAGGAGAAAAGGATTCAAAGGGAAGTCTAACCCATTAAATGGTGGGGAAAAAGGAGAATGAAGGATGGATCATGAATGTCTCTTAGGCAGTGAGGTACCCAGAGTTCTTGACACCCAGAGCAGATAATTTTTTAACTCTCTTTCCTCCATATGACAAAATTATTTTCAGTAATAATTATGTAGCAATTGATAGCAGTCATTATTTTTTTGGTTTGTACTTTAAAAATAATTAACACATAAAAGAAAAGAAGAATGCATTTAAATTTTAAAGTCATTATTCAAATGCAGTAAAGTATGTTATATATTTTACTTAATGCTTTTTGTTTGTGTTTTCCAAACAAATATATTACACCTCATAGTTCACATTTGTTTCAAGATTTTTAACACAAACGAAAACTCCAAGTGTTTACATAGAATGAAAGAACTGAATCACCTCAAGTTCTCTTTCTTTGTCTCTACAATCATTCTACTAGTGTTGTTTATTTCTAATTGACTGTTTTAGTGCAGGAATATGCATCATCAGAGGAACAGAAGACACACACTGTGCCTGAAGTGAGTTGGAAGGCTTCTGAACCCTTTCGAAGTTACTTTTAAAAGAAAAAGGTGTAGCTGAGCCCACATATATTAGGGGTCAACAGTATAACCGGAGATTCTCTGGATTAATTTCCATGAAGAATATAATGTTTATTATAGTATGTCATAAAATAGGCTAATTTGAAATTTACATATATATTATTAAAACTCAAGCGTAATCACAACAATTGTTTAGAAATTAGAATCATTTTTGAAGGAGGAGAATTTTATCACTGACATTGTTTAGACTTGCCAGCGCATGGTGATAATTAAAAAACAGATCAACTTTTAGTCAGCTTTACTATTGTGCTTAAATTCTCTATAGGTAATGAACCCCATGATTGACTGGGTCTGGGATGGATTGTTCCCAATATACCACCCCACCCTTGGTCCACCACTGTTCTCAGGTATTTGAGTCAGAAAAAAAAAAAAAAGATTCTGTTTATATTTTCTGTTACGGGCTAATTGCGTCCCCTCAAAATTCATATATTGAAGTCCTTACCCTAAGAACCTCAGGACATGACTGTATTTGGAGATAGAATGTTTAAAGAGGTAATTAAGTTAAAAGGAGGTCATTCTGGTAGACCCTAATTCAACATGACTTGTATCCTTATGAGAAGAGTTGACTAGGACACAGAACACACAGTGGGAGGACGATGTGAAGACACCAGAAGACGGACATCTACAAGCCAAGGGGACAGGCCTCTGAGGAAACCAAACTTGTCAACACTTTGATCTTGGGCTTCTAGCTTTAAGAACTGTGAGGAAATAAATATCTGTTGTTAAAGCCACCCAATCCGTGGTACTTTGTTATGGAAGCCCTAGAAACTAATACATTACCTGACACAGAGAGAGAAATTTTATTGGACAGGTGTTGAATTCAGCTTTGAAACAATTTAGTCTTTCATCTTCTGGAATAGCCCAGAAATTTCAGAACTGAATTGGAAAGACGGCAATGAGCTGGACAAGTACATTTGTGCATCATTAGTATTTGGGTGGTAGTTGAAGCTGTGAGAATAGATGGAATTACCCAGAGACAGGCATGGAGTAAGAGAAAGAAGGCCAAGAACGAGTGTCTGGGGACTCCCAACAGGTCTGAAGAAATGTGCATGCTATCTTAGAGATGTACTTGGACGTACCAGCTGGTGTTATTCACCAGAGAAGGTCATTTAGGGAGATACTACATATTGTAGAGAAAATCACCTGAAAATGAAAATTGTCCCTGTGATAATCCTCAAAATGAACAATTTTCCCATCTGAGGCTAGCTATCCCTGTGATCCACCTGAAAAATATTTAACTGAAAAAAACTGGGTAGAAATAAAGTCTGAGCTGTGTCTTTCAAAGGAAATATAACTGATAAAATAAATTTATTGTTGAATATAAAGGTGAACTGAAAATTTAGGTTCCTGAAATCTGAGGTCTTTCTGTGCTGGAAGTGTCATGCTTTGAATATCTCCAAATGCTGTAATTTTCATGGGTGAGCTAAGAAATAGGAACATGTATGAAAAGCTAGTTTGAAAAAAAGAATAGACAACTTAAAGGCTTTAGTGAGAAAGAATAAAATGTCACTGACATTTGAAATAAAAAATATCACAGGGCTTTTCCAACTTCAAAGTCAGTCCGCTTTGGGTGTGTTTGTGTGTGTGTGTGCGGGTGTGTGCGCACAGATTTAATGTCAGATTTCAGTATATCTTCCCATTAGAAAAAATGATTTTATTTAAGAGGTAAAGGTTAATGTCTCCATTTTATCTAATTCGTTCTGGGCTCACATATATAAAGTATTAATCTCTTAAAAATAACAATAGCTTTTTTAAGCAAAAAGTGAGTATGTTGAAAAGTCCAGGGGTAAGACTGGCCTCATTGGAGCTTTATGTAAGAGCTCAAATGGCGGAAGATTCAGTTAATCTCTTGCTCCGTCTCTCAGGCCTCCTTCCTCTGAGTTAGCTCACTTCTCCAGCAGGCTTTCTTTTACGGAGGCAGGATGACTAGAGGTGGTCCCAGCAGTCCATTCAAGTTCAAATGTCCAAGCAAAATTCTCACTGGAACTCGGAGGATCTGATTAGATTATGTGCCCATTGAAGAGCCAGTCAAAGCAGGCTGAGGTCATATGATGTGCTCATTTTCCTAAGCCTGGTTCATGTGCTCCACTCTGATTTGGTTTGAGTCCCATATTGTCTATAAATTCAAGAAGGCTATTATCTGAAAATAGCTGATACCAGATGAAGAGCGCATGAATGTTGAGTGGTTTAAAAAAATACACACATGCACACACACACATACACATTTAATAAGTGTTTATATATACATATGTAAAATTATAAAAATATATAATGTGAGTTGAGAAAAGAATACTTTATGGTGCTCCTAATGCCATTTTATTCATGTGTATGAGAGGAACAAGTAGAAAAAGACAAATCATTGAGCACGTTGATGTTTTAATATTGCAATTAGACTGCTTCAAGAAGATAGTTTTTTACAGTATGTTATGAGAATAAAGAACTATTCAGGGTTATTTTTGTGGGATAATATTTTAAAAATGCTGTTCTGAAACCTCTTATTTAGCACCAGCCAGCTGATAAGGATTAAATGCTATTTGTATTTATACAGAAATTTTGATTAACTGGAAGTTTTAACAATGTCAATTTAGAGTAGTTAAATCTAATATTATTAACTAAGAATGGTCACTTGGGGAAAGGATGGTGTATTTTGCAGAAACATCTCTATGTGCCTCTCTGTGTCTGTGTGTGTGTCTGTGTCTGTGGCTTAAGCTAAAACCACTGGGTGATACCATATGGAACACCCATAGAACTGTTTTATGTTTTATGAGGACAATTAGCAGGATGTGGGAAGCTCCTATGCACTGTCAGGTGTTTGAGGAAATACCCTCAGTGTCCCCATGTGGGATAAATCCTTTTACAAACACTCTGGCACATAAGAAAATGGGGAAAATTGCACTCAACTTTTATTATTTTTCTTCTGGATTTCTCTCTCCACCTCTCATATTTCCCCATCTTCCATTGTACTTTGCTTCTTCCCCCTTATCTCTCTCCCTTGTGGTGGTCCTTCTTCCTCTGACTCTGTATTCTCCATGCCTTTATCAACTCTAACTCTCAAGCGTGTGCCACAATATCTGACAGCTGGAAGGGACATCAGAGGTATGGTAAGCCAACCTTTTTATTTTACATCTGCTGAGTTGAGCGAAAGGCAGAGAGCCTGTGACCCGCCAAAGGCCATATAACCAGGTAGTGTGTGACCTGGAATATGAGTCCAGGGCTCTTTTCTCTAAGCCCCTCTCACGCAAATGCTCTCTCGTACCACCCACATCATCTGACCCTCAGCCCACACTCATCCATACTCTCTGAGCTCTACCTTTCTCTGCTTTTTCCATAACTACCTCTCTCTTGCCTCCCAGCAGTGGACTGCCTGTTGTGGCCAGCTCTACCTAAATTTACCCTCTTCCTACCTCTCAGCTTGGGCTTTACTTAGCGGTAGTAGTAGTAGTAGCAGTAGTAATATAATGATCAAATAACATATATTGAGTGCTCACAATGTGCCATTCATTAAACATTTTACATCTATGACCTCATTTAATTTTCACACAACCCTGTGAAGTAAATACTATTGTTTTCCTTATTTTGTAAATGAGGTTTAGGGAAGTTAAGTAACCTGTCTGAAGTCACATTGTTAGTAATTAATGGAAATACGATGTGAACCCCGGGCCATCTGTTTCCAAAGTTGGAGCTGTTACCTACAACGCTGCATTGCCTCCCATACAGGCCCTACATTTTGAACCATAGCACAGTGTGGCTGGCAGTCTGTCCAGCCTCATAGCTGAGGAGGTCTAAAGGGCAAATGAATGTTTACATTGAAATGGGGACTCCAATGAGCTATTTGCTGCTTCCATCTCATTTTTGCAATTCTAGCCCCTATTGGACTACTCAGCTCCAAATGTTGATTTCAACCTCGACATTGAAATTGGGAAAGAGAGGAAAGAAAGACTATAGAAGACTGTGGTGAAGGAAGAAGAGACTAGGGATCAAGAATCACTGGAGTGGGGGAGCAGAGGCCAGGTGGGAAGTACAAGGGTTGCAGCAAGAAACAAAAATCTGAACCTGGCTTTTTTGCATTTCTAACCCAACTGATTATCTTTGTGCCATGTCACCCTTTTGCTTGTGTTTTCTGTTTTCTTACCAGTCTAGGATCTTAGTAACATAATAAAATAAAATCCACTTATCCAATGTAAAACATGACTTGTGTGGGAAAAAAATCTGAGGCATCATAAAACCTCATCAAATCCCTGTAACAGGTATTGCAGGCAGTCAAGACAGAAGGACCCTGAAGTGTGACTAAGTTCAGGTCAACAGGAAGTATTTGTAGCTTGAACTTAACGATTTACAATACGGAAGAAATATGCTGGCTGTAAGCAGCAGAAGCATGTAATAACCCGGTCCCAATACATTTCAAAGTTGTTTTTATTGAACTCCAGCCATCTATCTAATTTGCTCTCCAGGGCATTCTCAGCGAGTGATTTTATGATATTTATTTCTAAAAAGCTGACTGTTTTCAATAGTTTAGATTTAATTTTTTTGTCAGTCCCTTAGTTGTCATTAAGTCATGGCATTTTTAAGCTGTAATAGACAAATGCCTTCAGTAGGTAAATTAAAAATAGAAGATTTAATAAATGACGAGTGTGACCGAAAGGAGGAATGGAATAGTTTTGTATTAGATAGAGGTGATGAAAGACAAAAGATATTGGGAAATTCAATAGAGCTAGAATTCATGAAGACTACACAAAGAAATAAAGAAAGGTGATAGAGTTTCAGCAAAACTTTCTAAATAAAATTATGGTTACCCCACACAGGCCAGTTCTTTTTGGTGAAGTTGAAAAAAATCAGCTCAGGAAGAAGAGAATTTGAGCAAAGAAACGTCTAGGATCCGCTCTCCTTCACCTGCTTTACTCTTGAGCTCAGACCGTTTACTCAGGATGCGCTAATGGAGCAGTTTTATACAGTTGAATAGAGCAGGACGCTCTGCTTCAAGGTCACAGACTTGACTCCCTCACAGGTTCGTGAAGAAGCAGTGTAGCCTTGTGGCAATGAGAAGTCTCTAAGCTCTGCTGCTTGTTAGTTGTGTGACCTTGGCCAAGTTATCCAATGACTTGATTCTCAGTGTCCTCATTTGTAAAATAAGGGTAATTCTAATACTCACCTCCAGATCCATACCTAGAAAGGGCAATCCACTACCTACCCCAAGGCACAAAAATGTAAATAATGATATAAAAGATTATCAATTTCATATTAGATTTACATGTTCACAGCACATTCACTCTTCCAGCAGCACAGAAGGACAACTGAGTCTATCACCTAGTCAACCAGATTCATTCTAAGAATAAGGTATTTGTGGAGAGCACACAATTAACATGTCTGTGAGCCATATCATCAGTTATAAAATTGATTTCACAGTACATTTTGTGTGTGTTGTTTGCTCAGAATACCTATATAGCTGGTTTCAGCTTTGCCTACTTCGTGAAGCTTAAACGAAGTGAGGATTCTTTTTTCAGAGCAAGTGAATCCAATTCCAAAAATTTAAGTAACATTTAACAAAATGCTGGCTCCAGTCCACTAAATTGATTTTAAGTCCCACGAATGGGTCACGACCCACTGTTGAAAAGTCCTGATACTGATGATAATATCCAATTACTCAAGGAAAACCCAGCCTCTGTGCACACAGCAGGTTCTGTAGCTACTTTTCTGGTATAAAAGCTTTTGATGATTTCTGGGCAGCACACAGTGATCCAAAAGCATAGGATTTAGCCCATGTGGCTATTCTGCATGTGCTTTCTGCTCAGAAAAGGATACTGGCCTTTAAAGTATTCTGGCTTCAGAGACCTTCTGTGTGACTGACCTCTCAGAAATGGGAATGACCAGTTACCTAACAAAGGAGTAAGCTGGAAAACGGACGTTGTTTGGGCCACCTACTGCTTCCTCCCTTGGCTGGCTGAAATTCTGGCCAGGAGGAATGGGCTGGGGAGGGAGTGGGGTGTATGTGTGGAGAGAAATCAGGAAGAATGGCTGGAGTGATTGGAAGAAGGTGAATTAAGAGAGCTCCAAGGCCCACTTACTTCAATTATTTGTAGTGAAAGAATCCTTATGAGCAATTAATGAGCAGCCATATGGCACATCTCTAAGTCTAACCAATAACTAGATATTATTCAGTAAGTTTGCTTACTCCACATCCAGGTGGCTGTAAGTAATATAATCCCGTCTGGGTGGCATTAAACAGTGAAACAAGACAAAAGACAACCACTTTCCCCAATACACACACACACACACACACACACACACACACACACACACACACACATCCCTTCCTTCAACAATGTCCTGAATTATTTCATTTATTGGACAGAGTTATGAGACTGATAATTTGAGATAAAACTAATATTTCCTTTAAGATGCCCTGATGCAAGCTACAGATACCAGTTCTGGCTAACGTAAGCAACAAATGTGCCATTAAAAGGATATGAAAGTGGTTGACAAATAAAGAAAAGGCTATAAAACAATAGGTGTCAGAAAGGGCAGGGTCCAGAGTAGCTCTGAGGGGTCCCTCTGGATGAAAAAACTCCAACTCTTAGTGTGTATGTGTGTGTCGGGGTGCGCGCGCGCATGTGGGCTGGATCATAAAAACATGCGTTTGCATCTGGATTGAACAAGAATGGTAAAAAATTTAATTCAATTCAACTTGTATTTAATTGAGTGCCAACTTAACGCCAGGGATTGGTCTAGGGGCTTGTGATACATCTGTAAGTAAAATAGACAAAGTTCTCTGCCCTCATGGGGCTCACATTCAGTGTTTTTATAAATCCATTCTAAAGTGTGGTCTTAAGCAATGCTAATCATGAGGTGACAAATGTTTTTTGATAACATTCTTTTTTTGGCAAAATGTTACTTATCTTAAATTTAAGATTATCTATCTTTGTTAAATATTTGATACAGAAGTATAGACATATTTTTCACTTTTAGGAGGACACAGGCTACCAAACCATCCTAATTATTAAAAAATACATAATAAACATATAACTGTCCTTAAATTGGCTGAATGTTACTCAAAAATAACTAAATAAACTGATCCTAACCACCACTGAGTTTATAATCTAAAGTTGAGATGTTACATAATGAATTCAGTTTGCTAACAACTGCTCTCTATACCTAACATAACACTTTTGGAAACATTACTAAATGAACTAAATGAACTCCCCAAAGTACTTACGGATCTATACATTCAATGTGGCAATGACGGGAGTACGCCTCAAAGCTTGCAAATCCGAGTAACCTGAACACAGGATCTCCCTAAGTGCTTTGAGAAACTCAAAAAAAAAAAAAAAAAAAGAAAGAATTACTAGCTTTAAAACCTATCTGAAGAGGGATAATCTCAATTTAAAGGATAACTTACATGTAAAAATTATTCCTTACTAAAATTAAAACAAGTGATAAAATAATGAAATGAAAGTTAACATAAGGCCACTTGTGAATTCACAAGAGTGTAGTTCTAGTATGATAAAAATGATATTAATGATATTACAAATATTAGATTTAGTTTAAATAAAAAGAAGGATTCTTTCTCTTCCAGTGAATCATCAAAGACTTTTTTTTAAAACCCAGTTAAGTTGCAGGACAATTATTTTATTTCGGAAATTTAATTTTGTGTCTTCTTCTCCTCACTTGCCCCATAAAGAACTGAACACAGGAAGAAAATGAGAAAGCATCCTACATTTGGAAACCTCTTTTCTTTCCTTTTCTGGCTTTAGCAGGAAAAAGATTCCCTGTTTATTTCTTCATCACGCATGCACGCACAGCTGCGCGCAGGCGACAGCGAAGCACGGCTGTCGCTGTTAATGCCACGGCGCGCGCTCCTGCTGTGGAGCGGCAGGCAGAGCTCTTTACAGATCCCGACGCAGCCAGAGTCCGTGCTGTTTTTAGCTAACCAGAAGCATTGTTTAATATAACCTTGGGATTTCGTTGCTTCCAGAAATACGGCAGGATTTCTCTTAGTCAAAGGCAAATGGTGATGAATGTCATAATTAAACGTTGAAGCATATCACAGCGGACTTTTCAATGAACAACCTAGTTTTTTGTCTTAATTACATAGGATGGTGAGGGAATACTCTTTCAGAAATGGAAACATATTTCGCAGCCACCTTGATTTTGGGGGGTCTATTATTTTTGCTGTCTAACAAGGATCTTTCGGCAAGTGGCGTATGGGCTGTGAATCATTCCACAGTCGGAGCAGCGGTAATGACCAACAGTGGCTCCCTCCAGCCCATTCACCGGGAAGCCAACCAATGAGTTCAGAGCGGACGTTTGTCTCTACAAAGGGAAAGGATGTTACATTACGTTAGAATTTTTTTCTACTACTTCCAAACTAGGTCCTCAGACTAAATTTTCTCCCAGAGTGGCATTCCTCCTGAGAGTTTGCAGCAGGAGGAACAGGCTCAAAATAATAAGCATATCCCCTCCCACTCTTGTGTAAATGGTATTTTGATGTTAATTGCCTGCTCATGAAAGATGATTTGGGATCAGCTGTAGAAAGAAACATGCTTCCCGAGTTAGAGCAAAAGCCTCCAAGGATGTGAGTCAGACTTTTTAGGTAGAGAACCCCTGACGCGCCACCTGCCATTGACCACGTCACTTCCCCACTTTTGGTTTTCTAGGGGGTTCTCGCATATAAACCCCAGATCACTTTACTTGGCACTTTGCAGCTATACTGTGGGAATTTATTTGTGTGGAGTTTTTTGAGTTAAGAATTTTGAACCATGATGTGCTTCCTTGACACAGGAGGGTGAAAAGAATGGACCAGTATGGTAGCAAAGCATGGAATCAATAGTCAAAAGGCCCGATTTTGACCCTGGACTTACTTGCTGAATTATCTTGGAAATTATTAAACTTTTCTGAGAATAATTTTCTTCTAAACGATAATAGTAAAAGAAAATAAAGTTTTGGGAAGCAATATTGTATTGTGGTATAGAACATGGTGGTTATGTTGGAAATGCATTTTTCTGCAAATAATTACTGTATGACTCGTTACCTAACCTCTCTACACCTCAGTTTCTTCTTTGGTAAAATGATGCTCGCCTTTAGGATTTTTGAAGTAATGTGTGAGATAATCCATATAATATTTTAGGATAGTGTTCTGCATATAGCCATTTTTGTTATTGCTATTATTATTATTGTTATAATTATTATTATGTGAAAAATAAAAAAATAATGGCTAAAAGGTGTCCTGTAGACTCTTAGTTCTAGATGTATTATAATTATTGCATAGCAATTTGACATTGATAGACCAATTTAGTCCATTGTAATTTAAGCCTATAGAACACTCTAAAAAGGTAAAATTTCAATTTTCAATAAACGAGTCTCCATACTGCATTGACAAGAATATGTTTTACTTATCCTTTTTATGAAGCTTGTTTCTATAAGCACAATTTTTTCTAGATGTTTGGTTTATACTTAGAAAAATCTTATTATTTTCCAGATAGTGCCCAAATAGAATTTTACACAGGTAAAACAATCATTATTTAATAAGCAAATAAGTTACAATTTATACTGTAAACCTATGTCCTCAAAGTCATAAGATTTAATCACCCAAATCAAATATGGTAATACCTCATTACATAGCATTTGGGGTAATATAGGTGAAGTTGCTGTGTAACTGAAGTTTTACCATTTAACCAAACTTTTTCAACTGCTTTTGGAAGAAATCTTTTTGCACTATTTAACTTCCTTCTTTCCTAAATGTGACATTTTCTCACATTTCTCAATGACTCACAATGAGCATTATGGCAATTAGTAATTGCATTAAGTTCTAAGAGGGTATGTTTTGTTTTTCTTGTTTTCATTATCCAGCTGTCAACAGTCACTTCTAGGGTTAGTGTGCCTGCTTTGTACAGCCATCTGCCTTCTAATGTACTGTTCCTAATCTGCTAAGCTGTGAAAATTCAAGTGACTAAGACACTTAGTGTGGTGTGTAAATGAAGAGAATATTCTCTTGTTCCACAAAATACTAAACTTTTAGTGCAGGGGATATGAGCAGTTACTTCAAGATTTAGGGATTTCATTTTTTTTTTTATTTCCTGATTCTCAACTGCTCTACTGATTGACATTTTCAGAAAAAAATATTTCCTGATACATAAGGAACCAAGTTACAAAAGATTTGAGAGCACAGGTACTTTCTACTAATGAAGGCAATTACAAATTTCCTGATTATCTATAATTGGTAAGATTTTATGAATTTTCCTAATATAATAATAATAATAATGATATCTAACATTGGTGAAGGTTACTATGTGCCATTAAAAACTTTATTTATTTGTTTATTTGATTTAACTAATGCTTACATAAAGTTTATTTATAGACCACACACTCTACTAATCTATATACAAATATTAACTTATTAAATGCCAAGAATATTTACATGCATATACTCATTCTCTTCTCAAAATTAATATTATTCTCAATTTATGGATAGGGAAATAGAACCTCTGAGAAATTCTACAGCTTGCTCAAGGTCTCACAGCTGCTGAGTAGTAGATCCAGTACCTGAAGGCAATGCTGTAGGCTTCTAAGAGTATGATCTTATACCATAAGCACTCCAGCAGACAGCCAGAAATCAAAATAGAAGCCATTTACTCTGAGAATCTGAATCCAGTATTATTCAATCTAATGGCTCAGGATGCAAGTGGGATGAGCCTCGTACTGGCAAAAAACGGACTCTGAGGAACTTGTCATTTAAAAGGAAGTGGGAGAATTTGGAAGTTATTATTATGAGTGTAAAGCATCCGCTTTCACCCTCTGGTTTGCCTTCATCCAGCTCTTAATCTGGACTACAGGATGCCATATACCAGTTTTCTCAATGTTTAGATACTTAACGTGGATTGAGAGCACAGGCTCTGGAATCAGGTTACTTGGTTCAAATCTAGGTTTTATTTTCTGAGCTTGGGAAGTGTAAATTGCCTGAGCAGTGGTCTCCTTTGTGAATTGGTCCTGATGTGGTAATTCCAGATCTGAGTCATATCAGTAAGGCTCACATATTAGCATGCCTGTTGATGGGACAAAGGACCTTGGAACTTAGATTATGTGTAGGTGACGTTGTGCGTTATTAGGAGAAACTCTTTGGTTTGACCCTCAGAACTTTAATCGTTATCACCATCATCATATCACCATCATTGCTGTCATCACTGCATCATCACTACCACTATATATTCAGCGGTTTAATATGTCAAGCATGATGCTAAGTGATTTGTTTGCATTAGTCATTTCATTCTTACAGCCACCCTGTGAGATAGGCATCACAACTCTAATTTTTATATGATGAAACAAGGACTTAGTGAGGTTAAGTTATATGCCCAAGAAAAGGGGCTAACCAAAGAATATACTCTTTTACTCCTACCTGTCCTGGAAAGTAGCTTGATTTATTACTAGTGAGAATAATTGCCAGTGAGAAAGTTGCAACAATAGCTCACCTGGGGGTGATAGGATCTGTGTGACCAGGGGCACCCTTCTCAGAGGTGAGTTTCCTCAATAGCTGTACCTTCTTTATGTTTGTGTCAGACAAATGTCCCTTCAAAGGCCCAGACTGCAGAGAACATGAAAGCAGCAAGAAGGAGCATGGTCCACTTAATGATGAGGATCGTTTGGCTTCATCAGAGCACAGTCTCTTTCTTGCTCACTTCTGAATAGTAAAGCTGACCTTCACCCTGCTGCTCACATTAGGGGTTGTTATAGATTTTCAGGGGCAATGAAAATACCAGACTTAAACCTGGAGACCATCATTTAGTACACTGTATGACAGGGATAGAATTATGTAGGACAATGTCTACACACTATGGCCTATATAGCAAATCTGGCCTGTCATCTATTTTTGCACAGTCTGTGAGCTAAGAATGGTTTTAACATTTTTAGATGGTTGTGCAAGTCCTATATAATATGCTTAATTTTATTTCTTGGCACATAAAGCCTAAAATATTCACTATATGGCCTTAAATAACAACAACGACAAAAAATTGTCAATCCCTGATTTAAGATGTTAATTTCATAGACTCTGCCCAATGTCATCAATTAAAAAAAAAACCATCAAAGACCAACTTAGTTTAACCATTATTGTTGAAGGAGAGGTGCTATTGTCTGTAGAAAATGTCAGCCGTGGAAGGAACCCCAGAGAATGGTCAATTAGTGCTTTATTGCAGGTTTAAACTATATATTTCAAACCCAGATAACCATGATGGCTATACATCATATCTCCCTGCCCTCCCTCCCCGGTAGTTGATAGGAACTGGAGTGGACATGTGACAAGTTATGTCAATCAGATTCTTTTTCTCCACGGATTAGGGATTTGGATTATAGTTAGCATCTGAGCGTGGCTAGATCTTAGGCAGAGTTAAATACTCGTGCTCTGTGGGTCAGCCATTTTAAGCATGCACAGAGAGATCAGAGAAACTTGATCTCAAAGGGAGAAGAATTTGAACAGAGAACAGAAGAGAATCAAGCAGAGAGACCACTACCTAGTTACTGATAGATGTCTAGTGGTTGGTTTCAGGAGGCACTGGAGTTGCTCTCCAATATGGTAGCCACTCACCACTTGTAGCTATGGAGCCCTTGAAATGTGGCTAGTACAAATTGAGTTGTACTGTCTGTGGAAAATATACAACAGATTTCAAAAACTTAGCACAAAAAATAATGTAAAATATCCCATCAATATTTTATACTTATTCCATGTTGAAATGATAATATTTTGGATATATTGGGTTAAAATTAATTTGACTTATTTCCTTTTACTTTTTAAAAAATGTGGCTACTAGAAAATTTAAAATTAGGCTTCTATTGCACAGAGCTGCTCTGAAGATCCAGCTACTTTGATTCTAAGAAATATTGCTATCTATAAATTGCACCCCTTCACCCCATCTCTTTTTTTTTTTTGCTGAAGCTAGACCAAGTTGGTTTTGGCTAATGCAATCAAAAGATCCTTGATAAAACAAGGAGCCCTGTCGACACGCCCAATTTAAAGTATCTAAAGCGCCGGGAAGATTTTGCCGAATGGGGCAATTTACCAGGGCTAAAGGACTTATATGTCATTCTTTAATACAATCTTAAATAATATTAAAAGCTGCAAATTATTGGTTATTTATACTGGGTCATATGCTCGACTCTGTGCTATTGAATTTAAATTCAATGTCACCCCATTTATAGAAGAGAAAATGAAGGCATCGAGACTGTTACGTGATTTGCCCAAGATGACACAGCTAATAAATAGCGGAGTTGGTTTCATGACAAATCCTCTGCTCTCAACCTTTCAACTGTCTCAGTCATGAATTGATGGTGTTTGCACCAGTGATAGGCTTGTAACCGTGTTGACTTGGTGAGCATGTATAAGGTGTCTATTGGGCAGAGAGTGTCCTGAGACCTTCCTAGGAGAAGTGAGAGAAGTGAAAGGCTGGCTGAAAGAAAAAAAGAACTACTCTTTGCTTCCCCCTTCCCTACTATGTGTTCAGATGATGCGCTACAAGCTTACATAGGATATCAAGTCCCTACTCCTTCTGCTGTGCTCCTCCTGGAAAAACTGGACTTTCCACAATCTTTGCAGTAAATATTGGAGTGATCTAGCCCATCAAGAGGCCTGGGGAGATTGCAATACCTTGGGAATGTGCTATAAGTCAGAGGGAGCTTCTGTGAGCTGCAGGAGACTGGGACTCCCTTTGGTTAAGGGTTGGCCTCGCAAATTCCTGTTTTCCTGGCTGCTGCCTCTGCTGCTGCCCTCACATTAGGATGGACTCTCTAGAGATGATCTCTTCCCAGTGCTCAAATTGGGACTCTGTTCTCCAAGAAAAGTTAATTTACATCATATGGGGGAAGAAATTACTCCCAGATAGTAGTTTATTTTCTTTGGCTCTTCATAGGATCAGACCCAATAATAAAAATCTAAATAATGATGATAACGATGCTATAGAAATGCTAAAGTCTTTGGATTGTTATTCTTACAGAAGACCATTTAATAATCCTAATTTTACCACATATTTCTATTGGCTAGGCAATTGTTTAGTTTTCCTTCATCATATTCTTTTGTCACTGGTGTACTGAATTTCCAGATGCTTAATGTACTCTGTGCCTAATTATCTATTGAAACAATTACATTAACTATGCTATCACTTGAAAAATAATGGAAAAAGTTTTAAAATTAAAAGAAGAGTGATAAGATTATATTGAGCGGCATTTTCAAGTTTTCTGGAAATGCATATTGAAGTTGTTAGAGGACAGACTGAAACCATCACGAAAAATGGAGTAAATGCACTGAACTCACCTCTCTTGGTGCTGCGTAAATGATCCTGTAAAAGATGTATACATCCCTTATGTCAACCTTCTTAATCTAACACGCCATAATGACATTGAAATGGGGGGGACCCTCCTTGAAACCAGGCAAAATTTGTAAGTAATGCCCCTAGAGCCTCCTCATACATCTGTTATATCTGCCTTGAGCACATATTAGCAGAATACAATCCAAGGAAATCCTCCACTACCCTAAGGAATACCCTTTTATTCTCCTTTTACAGACACATCCTTCCAGAAATCATCTACTACTTTGGATTGTTCACTCCCTCTGGAAAAACACGAGACAGGTTCTGCTTTATAACCGCTCAGACCCTTCTCCTCCAATTCTGCAGCTAGAACCCATACATGTTTAACATGCTAAGTGGGATCAGCCCTCTGAATCCCAAATGAATGTTTCATTATGTCCAAAGAGCAGTTTTGTGAGTCTCCAAATTTTCTCTTCTTCCACAAGTCTGCATTCTTTTCAAGGCCGGTGTGAGGTAGGTGAGTTTAATCACTTTGCTGTGCTTAAGGGATTATAGGTTTTTAGGCTCCTCTTGCAGGCCGGAGTTCCAATCTCCTTCTCTCTCCTCTCCTTCTCTCCTGCCTCCCGCACTGCCCCATCTTCCAGATCACCATGCCTACCCAGGGCCTTTAGGGCCACTCTCTTGCTTTCTGATTTGACTGTCTTCTGGTAAATGAGTTAAAGTGGAAGGGGAGCCTGGCTCTGTATTCCCTCTCTTAAAAGTAAAATTAAACTCTGAAACATCAGCCCACAGGAAAAAGTAACTTCAAAAGACAGGGCTCAGGTTCCACAAGGCCCTTGAGCTCTCATGTGCCCCCTCAACAATGCAGCCCTAAGCCCCTTCAAAGTGAAACTTTCTAAATGGCTCCAGTGGAAGTTGCAGGCAGCACCTGAATTGTTTTCCTGGCAGACACAAGGAGTTCTGGTCACTTGTCACGGCTGTACAGCCATTTTCAGGGTCCATTTGGAAGCTTTTAGCTTCTACTGTAAAGAATAGGCTTTGCAAACATATAGATGCTGAACAAATAAATGGCGACTCAGCAAGAGGGAAAATCAGAGTTTAACAGTGTCTATCTCTCTCCTCTTTAAAAAAGAGAAGAGGAGAATTTTCCAGTTTTAAGGTTCAGACCATCTCCGTGAAGTTGGGAACTGTGGATAATTTAAAGAAAATAGTTTTTGTTGGTTATCGTTTTTGTTTCTATCAGTGTATACTGGATGTGGTTAGTGTCTCAGAGATAGGGACTGTCTCCTCTCTTCTTCATGTCTCTTTGCTGACTTGGTGCAGTCTCTACATGGTTCATTTTGTCCTTTAGCTTCCCATCTTTGCTTGAACATGTGCCTGCCTTGGACCATAAGCTTTTGCTAATGAATCCCAGGATGCTTTAATATCCACAAATTGTTTAACGGAATTAAAAGAAAGTCTGCAAACCTTGCTGTTTGAGCTTTTGGCCCTAGAGTAATAGTACAGTTCGTAGTGGAGTGAACTCCACTGCTCATATGGGTGTGCAAGGGCTACCATTTCCCCTTGACTGCCCAGAGAGCCCTACATCAGTCCTGCCTTATCCCTACAACATTCTTGGCTCTGAAACTCCTTCCATTATTCAAAACAACACCTAAAAGAGTACCTTTTTATGTAGACCTTTCTCAATAAGTATTTATTGACTTAGCTGGTAAAAACATTAGTTTCGTAGGAGCTTACTCCTCACAGATAACGTATCAGCACTTTATTGGGTCCTTCCGTGCCTCAGTCTCATGGAATGATTTATAGGGAGACCTTTAGGGCCCATGAGAGGCCATTAGGAGATTACATCTGAGGCTTAAAGAAGACTTTTCATAGTCTGCAAAACTTAGCAGAAAGAAAATTTCTAATTCTTTTTCTGCAGAAGTATTATCTTATTTTGTGGAATTCACTATAACATTTATTATCAGTTAAAAGTTTATGACATGATTGCTTGTGTGGTTTGATTTCAATGAACTAAACATGAGAAGAAATATTATTCATGCAGTTTTACATCAAACTCTCAGGCTACTTTCATTGGCCATACCCGTTACCATTGCCTAGCTCCATATGGCTAACTTGACAGTGGTAAGGTAATGACACTTAACACTCTAAATCCATCTCAAATCATACCTCTTGTAACATAGGGTTGGCAAAATGGATCAATGACTGTCATGTGATTGGGAGATTCCCAAATTGCTAAAACACTTCCCCATGTGCTACAGGTATATTGGATAAAAGAAATAACACATGGAAGTTCTGAAGTAGAAGGAAATAAAAAATAACAAAGTAAGGCATGTATTGCTGTCTGTGTGTGGTTGTGTGTGTTGTGCTGTATGTATGTGTATGGGTATGACAGCGGATACCATACATTGTGATTCTAAGGTGCATACTTTTTTCAAATTTTAAAATAGAAATTGAGATATATCATATGGTCACTGTGCTATGAAAGCACTATGTCAGAATAGTTAGCAGCAATTTTTTTCCCTTCTTAGGAGCACGTAAAAAAATGTGAGTCTTTCAATGGAATGGAGTAGAAAATCCTGGAAGAGGGTGATGGTAAGAGAGATGACGGCACAGCCAGGACCAAGAGAGAAGGCCTATCACCCTGAGCAGTTCTTGTCATCTGAGGCTCATAGCACTTTGCTACTCGATTGCCACATCTGATTTATATTTACACTATAGCAAAGATGGTTACTGGCCACAAAAAAATGTTTATATTTTTCAATATTATAGGGTTGTTGCAGGGAAGTGACAGCCCTGGAGAAGACTGTATCTCCCAGCACCATCTCCATCCTTTCCTTGCATTCAGAGGAGACCATGTGATTTTTTTTCCCTTAGAATATGAGCAGAGGTGATGATAATCTCATCTAGGAAAGAATTTTTAAGAAGCAAATGTATCTTTTCCATACTCCTTTTTTTTCTTTTATTTGTTAGATGCAAACAACGGTGATGAAAGCTAGGGAATCAGAGAGCCAAGTGATATGAAGATCCTGAATGTCCATAACACCACGTCAAGAAAAGCTACCTGCTAGCCAGGAACACCTGCCTTGGACTGTTACAGGAGCAAGAAATAAACTTCTACTGTATTTGAGACATTATATATTTTTGGATCTATTTGTTACAGCAAAATGGTGTTACTCTAACTAATATATTCACGTTACTTCAATATACCAAATATAAGATATGAAATTAAAAGTTAGATGAAGATGGGAGTTGAGGAGGAGGCTTAATTTTTTACAATGTTTAGCCAAAAGAAGGAAAGAGGAACATTTAGGAGGTCCTGAGATGTCTAAAAACATTTGAAAGGCAGTTCTAAAGTAGAAGGGACGAGAATTTACGAGTCCAGAGGACTTGCCTATGAACAATGAGTGGAAGTTAGACTGGTTTCAGCCTAATTTAATAAACACATTCTAATCATTTGCTGTATTCTAAATGGCCTTACCAAATAACACCTCTTTGGCACTAATCTACTTTAGGCAGAAGTTGGATGAGCATCCAAAGACACTCATGCTTTAGGCAGGGTGGAGAATAGATTATCTCTAAGGCAGCACTCCTCTGTAAGTGTCCACATGAGGATATTATGCATGTGTAAGTGGTATTTAGCTATGGTGGAAGGGGATGCTAGAAGTGATAGACAAGCAAAGGAAATGAATAGTTTCACATTTTCTTGACTAGATGGGTTTATTTCCAAGTTAGGAAAAGACAGTCGAAAATTATCATTAATAGGAAATCATTCAGTCAACACACATTTACTACGCACTTAGTACGTGTCTGATACCATCTTACGCAAGTACAGGGCATGGCTCCTGTTCTCAAGGACATTATGATCTATTAAGGGAGACAGGGTGTATTCACTTTTGAATATTCATTATTATGTACTGTAAGATCACCAGGCAAGTGGAACAAGCCAGAAAGACAGTACGCTAGAGGAGAGTAAGCCCAGCATTTGGAGTCAGAAGAGCAAGATTCAAGGTCCATTTCTGTCTCCTATAGGCTATGAGATCTTTAGTAATTCATTAATGTTTCCGATAATCAGTTAAAAACATCTTTTTATCACAAACTAAATGTATACTTATATTTTAAAATTTGGAAATATTCACAATTTTATAACATGTAGGGAACATTAGCCATTATTTCTGAACTTAGAGAGCAACTGTTAATAATTTTAAGTATTCTCTTCCAAAAATATTAGGCGTATATGAACCAGACTATTTTAATACCTACAGATTTAAAATTATATTGACTCCTACCCCAAAGATGAGGATTATGGGGCAGACACATGTGAGGGTAAGGGTGATTATAGCCGGAGAGCAGAGAGAGGATGTCTGAGCAAGTAATCCTGGTCCACAAACAGTTCCATGAGGAGGCAGCCTTGTGGGAAGAGTGAGAGAAGCAGTGCCTTGACTCTATATTAAAAAAAAAAAAACTATGAAAGCATGAATAGACCCTTGTTTTGAAGCATGTTAAGAATTCCAAAGGGGAAGGAGGAAGAGAACCCAAAACCAACATTTTGAGTCTTTTTCTATATCATACCACTTCACCTTCACAATAATACTGTAAGGCTGGCACTGTAGTATTGTCCCATTTTACAGATCAAAATACTGAGAAACAGAGCTCATACAGCTAGTACGTCCTGGAGGCTGGATTTGAAACTACTTTGTATGACTTTCAAATTCTAGTTCTTTCCTCCACACCAACTTGACTCAGAAATATCCTAAAATAGAGGGAAGTGTCTTCTTCTACTATCTGCCAAAATAAATTAATCATAAGAGTAAGGAAATTTTCTGAACAGTTTCTTTCTGTTACAAGCCTCTCAGTTACAAGTGTTTGCTTTGCAATTTGTGCCTTTTGGCATTGGCTGAAATACTCAATCTCTCCTTCTACCTAAATAAGAGTTAAGGGGAAGACAAGGGAAAGGTTCAGTCAGGCTAAGGAAGTAACTCGTAGCTTCTTAGCGTCAAACGAACTCCTTTCTGGACTTGGACGTTGGACACAGTGGAGAGGGTGGCCAGTGGAGCCAGGACCTCATGGTCCAGAGGAACTCGCCTTTTATTTTCTCTTTAGTGGCAAATTTATGTAGGGAGATGGATAAAGCCTTATTATAAGTCGATTGTAACCAGGGTTGTCAAATTTAGCAAATAAAAATACAGAGGTCGAAGTTAAATTTGAATTTCAGATAAAAAACGAATACCTTTGTAGTATATCCCAAATTTTTAGTAAAAGTATGTCCCAAACTATACTAAAGATTATTTGTTGTTCATGTGAAATTCACGTTTGACCAGATGTCCTGTACTTCACCTGGCATCTCTAATTGTAAATGACAGCCACCCACCTTGGCTAAATCTAAAGTTTAGAGGGAAAAGCTATGGGTCGGGGGCCTCAAAATCTAAATGCCACCCAGGCCTCACTGCCAACCTCGGAAGGGAGCGCAACCTTGGAGCACGACCTAGACCTCCAGCCGTGGGTTCATCTCAGTTTCTCAATAGTTGGTCTTCTGGGCTGTTCAGTTCAGGCATCCTAATTTAAAATGTTCTCTATGGTTATAGTTGAAGGGAGGAAATAATTGTGCTTATAATTTAGTGTAAATAATAAAATCAATCCCCTAGCTGTGCTTTCTGAAAGAAATTCTCAGTTTCCATCTGTGTATTTTATGTTTATTCATGATTTATAAGATACTGTATTGATGTAGGAGCTAGCAGATTAGAGGACAGAATAGTTGTGCTTATCTGTGAGACAATGGAAACAAAACATCTTGTTAATCAATCATCCTGCTAGCCATTTAGCCAGATTCTCCCCTAAGAGAATCTCTCCAGAGCCATGTCATTACTAAAGAGAAAATAAAAACAAACAAATCAGAAAAGAGCTTGTTATATATGAGCTCCCGTTTGCTGCTTTCTCAAGGTCACAGCTGTTGGCTAAGTGAATGAAGTTTCAGGACTTGGTTCTTCAACCTGCTTCTGCTCCCCATTAAATTACTGAATTACTGAGAATGAGTAAACATGTATTAACCAGATAATAGCAACATCAGTTTCATTCTTTACTCAATTACCCAGCATCTTAGAGAGGATGGAATTTGCAATGCTTTGGGTAGATCTGGGACGCCATCTGGGAAAAGAAGTAGTCTTGGGGCCACAGAACTAGTGAGAGCAGCCAACACTGAACACCTGGGCTGGTGAAATGTTTTGGAAATTCCTTTACCATCTTAATTTCTAAGTAGCCTATACCATTTATATTACTGATGCCCCCAAACCAAACTACCACACCTAGAGGCCAGGTCAGGGCTGACTGAGATTTCTATTGAGTTTAAATAAAATAAACAATACTAACAACTAACAGTTGAATAGCTCTTTACAATTTACAAACACTTCCATGTTGAGATGATTATATTTAATCTTTTGATCTTATAGTAAAAAAAATTGTAATGCTACAAATAATAGTGAAAACAGCACAATTAACAATTAACAAGAAGTTACTATAGGCTCTGCCCTCTACTAAGGACTAGAATGGGTATGATTATTTACAGAAGTGGCAACAGGTTCAGACAGGGGAATAAATGTGCTCAAATTTCAGAGGTGGAAAGAAGTGGAACGTGTATTTAAACCTAGTATGCCCAGAGCTTCAAGTTCTGCTACGAATATTATTACAATCAGAACATTTGTTGGAGAGAAATATGTTTCCATGCCATAAAGGCATTTGTTGAGTAGAACAGTTTCCAGAAACATTTTCCTATTTCCTTCTGCCTTCATTTAACAGATGTTGGTCTAGGGCCTTCTGCGTGAGACTCTGGGGACACAGAGATGAATGGAATGGCTAGGAGGAAGCACGCTGGAGCTGGGGAGTTGACATGAAAGGAGATCACTTCAATGCAGTCCAAGGATGCTGCAGTGGGATAGGAGAGTTCATCAAGGATGCCCAGAGGGCAGAGTGGACTCTGTTGGAGGACTGGGATGGGAGGAAGCTAGGGAAAGGTTGATGGAGGAGGTGACATGAGCTGAATCTGGAATGAAGAAACAAGCAGGCAAATGAGAACAAGGGTGTTTCAAGCACAGTGAGCAGCCAACGTTAAAGGCATCAACCTAGGACACAACACACACGTTTAGGATATCCCAAGGAGTTAGGTGTGAGCTGCAGCAGGGAGGGCTGGGGGCATGATGTGCACCAGAGGACAGAGACTAGGAAAGTGAGGGTTTGTGTGACATGCATTAACTTTCACCTTTTAGACAATAAGGAGACATTACAAAATTTTAAGTAGGCAAATGACATGATTATATTTATATTTTAGAAAGAGTATCACTGAGAGAATAAATTTGGGGTGAGGGCAGGTAAAACTAAAGAAAGAAACTAGTTTTGTGGCTGCAGTATCAGTTGTTAACTTCAGAAATCATTCCTCCTTAATTCAAACTGATAGGAATGTCATCAAAAGGCCTGACACAAACTACTTTTTTTATGGAAGTTGCCTGGTTTTTCTGAGGTCCATCCTAATTTCTTATTACCGAGTTTTGTTTTTTAATCTCTGTCGAGCACTTACTATGTGTCAGGTATTGCGTTGGTGAACATTATGGTTAGTTGTATTTTACAGAAAAATGGATTGACACTTGGAGAAGTTCAGTAACTTGCCCAAAGTCACACAGTTAATTAGCGGTAAAGCTGAGTTTTAAACTTTGGAACTGTAGAGCATTTACTTTTTATGCTATTTTTATAGTTTATTTATTGTTTTGTTTTGTTTTGTGAGGAAGATTGGCCCTGAGCTAACATCTGTGCCCATTTTCCTCTATTTTGTATGTGGGATGACACCACAGCCTGGCTTGATGAGCGCTGTGTGGGTCCATGCCTGGCATCCGAACCCGTGAACCCCAGGCCACTGAAGCAGAGCAGGCGAACTTAACCACTATGCCACCAGGCCAGCCCTCTTTATGCTATTTTTAGACTGCATTATCCTGATACTGCCTGTGGATAAGGGCTTGACCTGCATTTCAATTACACTCTGGAGGCCAGAAGAGCACCTACTCCATAAAATAATCTCCCCATAGTTACCACCTGACCACACTTTCTATGTGAAACCGAAGCCATCTTCTGTGTTGTAATGACTATTTCATTCAAAGACGCTGAATCTTTTCCTTCCAGGTACTAGCCAAGGCTGAGCTTCCAGCATTGACCCATGCCAAAAAAAAAGGTTGAAAACTGTAGATTAGAATGCAGGTTTCACAGCTGAAATCGTCTTTGGGAAAAGTTCCTTTAGTGTTTCCTAGTATGAACTCTAAGGCACACCACTGTTGCATCTTAATAGGTGTTAAGTGATAAAAGGCTTCTGTGGCCAAATAATGAGGCAAACATTGGGATTAAACATAGTTGGCCAGGGCCAGCCTGGTGGCATAGTGGTTGGGTTCATGTGCTCCACTTCAGTGGTCTGGGGTTCGCGGGTTCGGATCCTGGGAACAGACCTACACACCACTCATCAAGCCATGCTATGGCAGCATCCCACATACAAAATAGAGGCAGCTTGGCAACAAATGTTAGCTCAGGGCCAATCTTCCTGACCAAAAAAAAAAAAAAAAGCATAAGTGGATAGCTCTTTCACCTCTTTGAGATTTCTTGGAGTATTTAGTACACAAGAGGGGATTATGAGTCTTTTAGATTCAAGAACGTAGTGCACTTGATCCCCAAATCTTTTTCTTTGACACTCACACATTTGACAAACACTGCCCTACCTTTCCCCAACAAGGAAACTGCAACTCAGAGAAAGCAAGTGACTTAGACAACTTCAGACCCACTCCTCCCCAAAAATTCTACCAAGTAGTGCTATCAATACCATGTTCGTGAGATGATTCCTTGAGTCCATTTCAGTCTAGGCCTCGCCCCTCCTCTTTGGGACAGAGCAAGAAGTGCTGCATTGTGACATTCTCGAAGTAGGCGATGTCCCAAAAGCCATAAAGCAAAAAGGGTGATATCCCAGGGAGAGAGAGAAATTACTATCAGCTTTTATATCCCAAACAAGTCAACAGTGGACATGCTGGGTCCGGAACCTGAAGTCCTGCTGTGCACTTTCCAGTCAAAAGCTTCTGAATAGAGGTCACTTTGGGCAATTCTATTCATTCATTTTATTTTTTAAATTTTCATTTTCTCAGCAAATTTGATCCTCATCTCTGGAATTCTCTGTATTTTCTTATTATGATGAGAGTGAACAGCTGGTCCATTTTGTTGACTCTGTTGACAGTATTCACTTGTTTTTCCCAGCCCCCACACCCCCTTTTACTCCAGACAGTGCCTGGCTACTCTGTCTGGCTACTGTCTGACATGTCAGCTTACACTACCTCAGCTCCCAGCTGTTCTTCTCTTTCATGCTGTGGATTGTTCTTTGCATTAGACTCAAACATAGTTTTGCACTTCCAGAGGGCTAATCTGTTTCCACAGCAACCCATAAAGTGGAGTAATTTGATGCAAGACCCGCCTAAAAGTTTTTTGCTAAAAGTTTGTGCATGTGTGCATAAATACGCATGTACGCTTCCAAGCTAGGCACTGCTTTCAAAGAGTAACGTCACAAAAACTCTGACCACATTTTCAATTAACACCAGAGTGCTGTCAGCTTTCTGGCTTTTTAAAAACAATACATTTTATTAGGAAATTAAATAAAAATATGTATTTTATGAATAATATTTAGACAAAGTTATAAACAGAAAATAAAGAAATGTCTTTCATGTCAATTTTAATATGACCATATTTAACAGATACTACCCAAAAGCTTTTAACCAGATAGTAAGTAACTGAACTTATGGTATATATAATAAAGTTGCACTAGCTAATGTGACTGTTTACTTCTTAACTTGAATGCTGTCTCTTATCTTTACTGTCAGATGGTTTCTCAGTAGCTTAATTTTCTTCAGGTAACTCAAACAAAAATTTTAAAGTTAGAGAAGTTAGTAAAAATATACTTTCTACTAGGCATTAACTATAGAAAATTCTGTTTTTGTTCAACACTTTACATAGCTTGGGGAATAACAGTACCAGACTAAGATTCTAAAAATTAGGAAATGTTTTGTGATATCTTTTGCTCCTTAAGAGCAGAATCTAGATCTTTTCACATTTATATTGCTAGCCACTAGTACAATGTCTGGAACATAGCTAACACTCAATAGATGCTTATTTTTTCATTTCTTTTGTTTTTTAATATAAAAGGAATCTAAGTTTTAAAATATATCTTTAGAGTAGTAAATAATATAATTGTTTACAATTATTCATTCCCTCTTTCTCTCTAGGTGGGTATGCTCCCTGGCCCACTGATTTTGGCTTGGCCGTGTGACTAGCATTGAAATGTGAGAAGCTTTTAGAGACATTGTACTGTCTACCAGTCCTCTTGTGTTTCTGTCCTCTTCCATGAGCCTGCAGGTCCTTCAGCCTGGGTTCTAGACAAGAAGACGCGTGGAACAGGTCTACATCCACCTGCAGTCTAGAATAGAATGGCAACCCACTGTTTGCAGCCCTCATGTAAGGTAAGCAAAAAATAGATGTTTGTTTTTGTAAGTCATTGAAATTTTAGAATTGATTGTTACTGCAGCAAAAGCTGACTGATACATAGACCAAACACACTGTGCTATGCTATTATATATTATATATAATATTATATACATGTATGACATTATATATGTATATTATATATACCTACTTTATATACTATATTTTATATATATATATATATATATATATATATATATATTCCTAATCATAACTCCGTGAGGTATTATTTTCTATTTCACAGAAGAGAAAACTAAGGATTAGAAAGTTAGGTATTTTATCCTGAATCAGACAATTCTTAATAAAGAAGTGGGATTTGAGCACATGTCCCTCTGACTTTCTAGCCTCTATTTTCTCTTAAGATCAGGCTCACAAAACATGTTTAAAATAGAGATTCAGTTAAAGTCCCCTTGATACTTACATTTAAGTTTATTTTCATATAGAACTAAAATGTATTTTCCTTCCATTTATGTAACAAATTTTAATTCAACTTAAATATTTATTGAATATTTTCTATGTATGTCAGTGTGCCAATTCTTTTTTTTTTTTTTTTTGTGAGGAGGACTAGCCCTGAGCTAACATCCGATGCCAATTCTCCCCTTTTTTCTTGAGCATGATTGGCCCTGAGCTAACACCCGTGCTCATCTTCCTCTACTTTATATGGGACGCCACTACAGCATGGCTTGACAAGCCGTGCGTAGGTGCACCGGGGATCCGAACCTGGGAACCCCAGGCTGTCGAAGCGGAGCACGCGCACTTTGCTTGTGCCTCTGGGCCTGCCCCGGTCAGTGTGCCAATTCTTGAAGGAACACGGGTCTTACCACCAAAAGGCTCATCACGTAGGACAATCTCATAGTCTGACAAGAACCTTAGAGTCTAGTTGTTGATATGCACTAATAAAAACAATGTGACTGAATTGCTAACAGTAGTCTCAAGGTTTTCCTATTTTTTAAATTCTATAATAGGGTGATGGATTTCTACTGATTAATTCATGTTCTTTCCTATAGCCAAAGGCACAAATTAGAGAGTCAGCCTGTTACCAGGGGCAGTTTGGCTAAATAGCTATTATAGCCACAACATTTTAGACTTAGCTTGACTAAAAATGTATTTTAAATAACCAAGCTAAGTGCCATGTTTAGAATAATTTCCTCATAGATAAGAGTCACTCAGCCAGAACTTGTTTCTGGATCAATAATACTGCTTTTGCCTGTGTTATTCACATTATTCTATACTAATAACAACAGCTGTTTCTTGAGCACTTGTATGTCTACCTGGTCTGAGCTAATAGTGGGGTATATACCCTCAAGGAACGTATATTTGGGAGAGGTATGCCAAATAAAAAGAGAAATAGTTTAGTGCTTAAGAGAATTGGCTTAAGAGTCAGATAGGACTAGGATGAAATCTATGCTATGCCACTTACATACTACAGAACTCTGGACAGATTACTTTCCTTTGCTTAGTTTCTTCATGTATAAAATCAATATAACCCCTGCTACACAGGGTAGCTGTGAGTATTATATAAGATTTGCCATCTGCAAAGCAGGTAGCATAGTGTCTGGCACATATTTAATGTTCAAAGATGAGAGTCATTATTGTAAGTGAAATGCTGAATTGAAGTCACATAAGGGTCAACATCAACGATAGTTACAGTATGTGAGGGGATTAACCTTAGGATGTGTAAACACATTCAGACATTGTCACTTCATTTGCTGTGACAGATCAGAGTTTTGTAGGCTCCATTGGAGCTCTATGAATGTTCATGATGTGGTCACTACCCAGCTGTATCTCCTACCACCAAGTTTCCAGTTCTTGTTCTTGTTCCACCTCCGCGAGATTGTTTTGAAAATCAGTGGTCAATGCAGCACAGATGGGAAAGGGATTCTGACTCCACTTAATTAAGCCGAAAAGAAGACAGAGACCAAATGTGGAAAACCTCAGCCCAGAAGCAGAAAATGTCATTAAGTAATTATTATCAAAAAAGAAAGTTTAAAATCAAAACCATCTTGCCTCCTAAACATGTCCTAACTTCTAAAATAAAAAAGAAAAGCAAATATAGAAGTGAATTTTGGGATCTGGTAATCACTGTTCAAAGAAGCCGACTCTCCTTCCCTGGATAAGTATCCACTGACCTAGCAGGCATCTAAGTAGCCTTCTTTTCTCCCTCCTAGGTGTCACTGAGCAGAATGGCTCCTTGTAGAAGTGCTGGACTGCCAGAAAATGATCTCGGTAGTGTGAGTTGAAGCTCTAAGCAAAAATAACGTTTTCTTTAATTAAAACTCAAACTCTCCAAAATTGGCACTCTCTCGGGACAAAGTGAGGATGGGGACAGCAGGACATGGAACTGTTCTACTCCATTTTTAACTCCCATCTAACATGAACCAAAACTCTTTTTAAATATTCCCCATAGCCTAACTGTTCAAATGAGAAAAGGGCTGAGATTTAATTTTTTAACGAAAAAAGCATATTAGTTAGGATGTCTTTAGCAGCAAATAATGGAAACTTTGTATTCAAATTGACTTAAATTTATGGGACTATATCAAGAAGGCCAGAGGAAGGTAGATCCCCAGCACCACCTGATCAGTTATTCAATGATGCCATCAGGTTTCAATCTCTTTGTTCCCTCATCGTCTTAAGGCTGGTGCCGCTTAAAGTCAGAAGATGACGGCAGCAATTTCAGGAGTCATTTCCAGGCATGATGATATTTAGAGGAAGAAGAGGACTACCTTTTCACGTCCTCATTTTGACGAGTAAGGGAGTCTTTCCTAGAAGCCCTCAGACTTCCCTTTGTGTTTCATTGGCCAGTACTGCATCACATCACTCTACACGCACCAGTCACTGATAATGAAAATGGGACTCTGCATAATTATCTTGGACCAATCAGGACTCATTTCCCCAAGACTCCCCTGAAGCACAAAGCAGTGTGAAATAGGGTTATGGAACAAAGTCAGGATTTTGTTAGGAAGGCAGAAGGGAGATGGGAAATAGAAATTTCATAGGCGGAGTCAAAATGCAAAATTTAAAAACATCTGGGATATAACCAAAAGCCAATAAATAAAGAGTGTCAGAAATATGGAAAATGTGACATTGCATGTTATAACTTGTTTTCCTGAGCATGAAGTCTCCGGACCACCCATGTGGAATCCTAGAAATCTTCTCTATGTCTCCCCCTTCCTGTTCCCAGCTGTACTTCACCAAACAAATACCATCTTAATACATACCACTTAGGGTACCTCTTCTAATCATTTAGACCAGGAATGTCCCTGATTGTTTTCTTACAAGTCAAATTTAATAAGTAGATGGTAGTTTTTGAATCATTGTATGGAATAAGATTTTAGAATCCATCTCTGAGCTCAGTGGGAAAGAGTGCATATTTGATTAAATGTGTCTTCCAAAATTTTAAATGAGGGACCATGCGCCAGGTACTTGCCACTCTTGATAAATTCTTGGTCTATATCTAGACTAAGAGAAGTGGAAAATTCACCATTCTTCATGGTTCCTATTTCCTATCCAAAGACCCAATTCTTACCAGATGATTGAGAAGGAAATGCTCTCTCTTTCCGGGAAATGTCAGCCATTAACCATAAAGATCCAGACCAGTCCTTACAAGTCTCCACAGTACAGTGGTCACCACAGGATAACTATTCGGTAAGATACAAATTACAAATAAAAAGGTTGTCTTTTTATTGCAGAGTCATCTGAGGATGTATCTTCTGCTCAAAAACGTTTTCTTCTCAATTTATATACTGAATTCCTCCTAAGGTTGAGTTTATCCAAGTATTCTCTTGGTGTTTTCTGAGAGGCCATGTTTTACCCCTTTTGTTCATCAATAACAAATGAGCTCAGATGAATGAATCAGATCATCTTCAATAACCTGGGAAGAGTTTTAAAAAGTAGAGAGAAGAGTTCTATCCAAGAAATTTTTGTCTACTTCAGACATCATGAAGATTTTCTCCTATGTCTTCTTGTAGAAACTTTATTGTTCCATGATTTAAGTTTAGCTTTATCATCCATACTAAATCATTTCTTGGGAATGGAGTATGATCACGTTTTCCTCCCTTCCTTCCTTCCTTCCTTCCTTCCTTCCTTTCTTCCTTCCTTCCTTTCTTTTCTTTCTCCTTATGTACATCTAATTTTACTAGCACTATTTGTTCAAAATTCTTTTTCTTTCCCCATTCAGTTGACTGAGAGTTTAATGAAATCAATTGACCACCTTCATGTGGGTCTGAATATGACCTCTTTATGATGTCCCATGATCTATTTTCTACCTTCATGCAATTATCATAATGGCTTGATTACTGTGATTTTAAAGCAAGTATTAAAATAAGGTAGTATAGGTCATTTAAACTAGTTCTCTTTTTTCAATATTGATCTAACATTTATAAGTATGTGGCACTTTCTTATAAAATTTTGAAATGAGCACGTTAATTTCTTCAGAAACTCCTGCTTTATTTTGCACTGGGATTACACTGAAAGTATAGAACGATATAGTGAACTGACATCTTAACAATAGTCAGTCTTCCAATGTATGATGATGGAATATCTCAAAAAGTGCTAACTGTAAAAAAAAAATTTATATATCAGGTAACATCAAAATTATAAATAGTTGCTCATTAAAATACACCATTAAAGAAATAAATAGGAAAATTGGCCAGGAAAAAATATTTGCTGCATATATTTCTGACAAAGGACTCACACTGAGAGTATACAAAAAACTTCTATAAATCAAATATCAAAGAACAATCAACCCAATCACAAAGGGTAAGACTTGAGTACTCTACAATAGATAACTATGAGTCAATGACTTAAAAGTATATGAAAAGTTGTCAACACCATAAGTCATCAGAGAAATGTGAATTGAAATCACAATGAAATACCTTTTCACACTTACTAGGATGGCTAAAATGTGAAAGACTGATAATACTAATTGTTGTTGAAGATGTGGATCAAACAAAACTCTCGTATATTTCTCATGAGAATGGAAATGGTACAATCGCTTTGGAAAACTCGTTAGCAACATCTTATAAGATTAAATAAGCATCTATTACACAACCCAGATTCCACTTCTTAGTTTTTAGTGAGAGAAATGAAAATATTTGTCTACAAAAGCACTTGTATAAGGATGTTCATAGCATCCTTATTCTTAATAATCCCTAAGTAGAAATAGTCCTCCATCAAAAGGTGAGTGGGTTAAGAAATAGTGGTATATTTGTATGACAGAACATTCTCAGCAAATAAAAAAACCAAACTATGGATACGTGCAACAAAAAGGATGAATCTCAAACTATAATGTTGAGTAAAAATACTAAGACTCAGAAAAATATATACCATATGATTCCTTTTATATGAAGTTCATGAACAGGCAAAACAAATCTGTAGATAGAAATCAGGAAAATGATTGCCTCTTATGTGCAGATGGAGGACAATTGACAGAAGAGTGGCATAAGGGAACTTTCCATTGTGGTAGAGTAGTTCATATCTTTCTTTGAATGATGGATTGCTTTATGTTTACAATAGTCAAATATTATAGAATAGAACACTTAAGCTATATACATTTTATTGTAGAGAAATTATAACTCAATAAAAAATGATTTAAAAAGCCAAGATGTGATAAGTAATGATTACTAAGGATAACAAAACTTTCCTTTATAATTTCTTCTTTAAATTACAAATTAATATTATCTATATACTGCTTTAAAAAAACTTGTTAAAAAACCTTGTTAGTTTGGAGACACCTATTAACCAATCAAGTGGAGATGTTGAGTAGGAAGTTAAATGCGGGAATCTGGATTTTGGAGAAAAATTTGAGCTGAGATATAAATTCAGGTGTAGTTAGCACATATATGACATTTAGTCTGTGGGCCTGGATGAGGTCACTAATGGAATAAATGTAGATAAGAGAAAATATCCAATGACTGATTCCTAGAGGCTGCAACATTAGAAGCCAGGGAAAAGAAGTAAAACCACCAAATGAGACTGAGAGAAAGCAATGAGTTGAGTAGGAGGAAAACCACAAAAATGTACTGTTTGGGAAGCTTGAGTGAAAAAGTATATTAAAGAGGAGGGACTGATTAACAGTCAAATACTTCTCTCAAAGTTGGCCAAAGGGTTGAGCTATTTGGGGATCATCTGAGTCCTTGATGCAAATAGTTTTTGGTAGGAAAGTGGTAGCAAAAGTCTAATTGGAGTGCGTGTAAGAGAGGATGGAAGGAGAGGAATTGAAGACAATGATTAAAGGTGATTGAAGTGATTGAAGACAGTGATCTAGGCTTGGGAGGAAGGTCTTGGAATGAAGAATACAGGGACTACTGTGCCTGGCTCTGAGAGCGGGAATGATGAAGAAGAGCTCTCAGGCGCAGCATGTCTACAGAAACTTCATAGAAATGATATGTAGTGTGTGGTGATGGATTGAAATTTGTCTTTAGGTGGTGAACATGATATAATCTATACAGAAATTTAAATATAATGGTGTACACCTGAAATTTATATAATGTTATAAACCGATGTTACCACAATAAAAAAAAAAGTGATGTGTAGAATAGAGACTTATAGAGTGTGTTACAGAGTGTGTCATATGAATCATCTTTTCTACAAAACCTGCAAAAAATGTATATTTACTACTAACATATTTGTTGCAGATAGATTCTTTCTGGGGAATTTAAAGATGTACTGAGTCTAAAGAAGTATTGAGTGCTTGCTCAACCAAGACAGAGCCAGTCAACGTAGATGTATGGGTTATATTTTTATTGAAAGTATCATATACATCAGTGTCTTCTGGAACATATTCCAGATGAGGAAAGTGTGTGAACAGGAGGAGCAAAAGATGAACAAGTTGTACCACCAATCCTCATGGAGCTTACAGTCAGGTAGAAGACATGCACATGTATGTAAATAACTCAACTATATGAAAGAAACTGCTTTGTGTCAAAAACGAGTATATATAAAGTGCTGAGGGTGTTCACAGGAGAGAGAGCTTGCTTAAAGATAGGGAAACAAAAGCAAGATGGATTTTGAATTGGACCTTGAAGACTAGGCTTTCACATGCAGAGATAAAGAATATTTGGGAAGAAGGATCAACAAGAGCAGAGGCAGGAAGACTTGAAAGAAAGGGAGCGCATCTGGAGAAGATTGAAGAGATTAGATGACATGGGGCTAAGGGGAAAAATGATTGATTTAACAATAGGCAATAACATAATTTGAAGGTACTGGATAAGTGACAGGAACAGAAAGGGAAGAAAAGGCACAAGAAGGAAAGAGAGAAGCAGGAAGATGAGCAATGTTTCAACATTTTTTTCAGGACTCTTTTTCAGGGCCCCGTGTTCGCATATAGCTTTCAATGGGTGTGCCAGACGTTGAGCCAGCAACTAGACATGATTGGCTTCCTTCCCATTGAAGTGGGGCCACATGTTGCTGCATTGAGGACAACAAAAGGTAGTTTCTCGACTGGAGAGAAGGCTGTAATTGAGCTAGTAATATGACACATTGAAGGAACAAATGATGTATTGATTATCTGAGTCTTTATGCCTTATAAGTGTCTATAGAAAAAGACTGGTAGCAAAAATTTAAGATTTGTTATCATTGTTTCTAACTACTTCTTAGTACTATGAGAGAAACTATACATGCATAGGGTAAAGGAAGTAAAGTTGGCCTAAAGCAAAGATGTTAATATATGTTTAGTATTTCCAACAGTGTTGTAATGGCTTTTCCATGGAATATTAAATTGTATGTGTTTTCCATAGAATGTGAAATCTGTGAGATGCTCTAGTAAAAAAAATATTCTTTGGTCAAATAAGTTTGGCAAATGTTGCATATCATATCTCCCCCTGGAGTGTTACCATTTACAGTGGCATTTTAAAGTCTCCGAGATGTCCTGTACTAAATTAAACTGTACAACTTTTTATTTAAGTGCTTTCTAAACTAGTTTGACCACAGAATCTATTTTTACCTAATGCATTAACATTTCACAGAATAAGTATTCCAAGGAACACACTTTGCATCATGGTGATTGTACTATTAGTAGAAACTCTTTATATAAGAAAGGCTGCAGAAGTGCCAAAAGCCAGGAGAATATTGCAGAAGAGGTCTTTCATTTGAGAACACATGGTCATGGATCATACTATCTCATGAAAGGAGTCGGCCCGTCAACAATTCTCTACTTAATGTGTATTACACACCCAACAATATGTTAGGCATGGTGCATATGGCTGTGACCTCAGAGAACCCAAGTCACTCAGAGTTTTTTCCTTCGAAGGTAAAACATATTAATAATGAGAAGAGCACTGATAACAGTATAACAATCACTGATAAAACTGACTTACACCACTTGGTTGATTTGGTCCTAGTTTAGAGGCTGAATCTTAATCACTCTTTATTGCTCAAGATCTCCATTTTTTAAATTTATTTACTTATTTTTTTGGAGAGGAAGATTGACCCTGAGCTAACATCTGTTGCTAATCTTTCTCATTTTGCTTAAGGAAGATTGTCCCCGAGCTACCATCTGTGCCAATCTTCCTCTATTTTGCATGTAGAATGCCGCCACAGCATGGCTCGATGAGCAGTGTGTAGGTCCGTGCCTGGGATCCAAACCCACAAACCCTGGGCTGCTGAAGGGAGCGCATGAATCCAACCACTATGCCACCAAGCTGGCCCCTCTTCTCCATTTTTTCATTCACTGGTTAGAAATAAGAATCAGTTCCATCTCCTCAACTCTCAAATTCTGGAATTCCTGGACTTTTTATATTCCTTTTAAGTGCTACTTGAAAACCGGCTATTTTTTTTTTTCCTGAGCTCATCACTTTCCTCTCAAATGAATAATTTGTAGCCCCTGCCCTCATGGAGTTTACAGTCAGATAGAAGAGATGGCACATGCAACAATTTCATTTTTACTAGTTCTTTTTTTCAAGTTCTTTACTAACATTCAGTTTTTCAAGTTCTTTTCAAGTTTATTAGATAAACTATTTACTTCCAAGTTATCTCAAGTGACAGTTTTAGCAAATATTTCCAAATTTGCACACGATGTATCACCATCTTTTTAGCCTCCAATAGCAATTTCCGTGACTATTTTTGAAGTAAGTATAGCATCTTTGTAGATTTATATATTATGGCATCATCTCATTTCTAAATACCAATTTCTATATCAGTCATCTTGAGCTAAATTATGCTGTAGTAACAAAAGTAACAAAATCTTAGAGGTATATAAAAACAGATTCCTTTCTGGCTTACAGTAATATACGTCACAGCTCTGTAGCTTTGCTCCACATCTTCATTCTGGAATCCACGCTGAATGGGCAGCTTCTGTCTTGGACTTGCTCATATGATGAAAAACGGTAATGGATAAGGCAGAACCACACTCCTAAGGCTTCTGATCATTTTTCTTCCAATCACATTTCATTGACTAAAGTAAATCATATGTCCAAGCAAACTTTCACGCAGCATTAAATATAATCTTCCTGCAGGACAGCACCTTTTGGGGACAGGTCATGGGGAGAAGAAGTAAATATATAATCTACTATGCTTGAGATAATAGATACACAGAACAATTAGACTTTTAAACTTGAAAGGACTTTAGAAATCATTTAATCCAAGCCTTCTGTTTTATAAAGGACAAAAATGATATTCAGAAACTACAAATAACATATCCAAGTTCAAAGAGAATACTGGTTTCAAAATTAAAGTTGTTTCTTAGATTTCTTTATTTTCCCTACAGCTTTCTTGAAGTACAATTGATGTACAAGAAACTGCATAAATTTGAATTTTATGAGTTATGACAACTGTATCAACTATGAAATCATTACTACAACCAAGATAATAAAATATTCATCAACCGCCCAAAATTTCTTGTGCTTCTGTGTAATCCATCCCTTCCTCTCCCTAATCCCTATTCACAGACAATGACTGATCTGCTTTCTGTTGCTATAGATTAGTTTGCATTTTCTAGAATTTTATATAGATGAGATCATACATTATGTATCCTTTCCTTTTGGTCTAGTGTCTTTTACTTAGCATAATTATGTGAGATTCATCCATGTTGATGTATATATCAAGTCTGCTCCTTTATTGCAGAGTAATATTTCATTGAATGGATATACCACACTTTGTTTATCCATTCACCTGTTGGTAAATATTGGACTATTTCCTCTTTTTGGCTATTACCGGTAAAAAATTCATCTCCAAATATTTATGTGAATGTATACTTTTATTTCTTTTGGGTAAACTCCTGGGAACGGAATGGCTAGATCATATGATATGTGTATTTAATGTTTTAAGAAACTGTCCAACTATTTTCCAAAGTGATTTAACCATTTTATATTTCTACCAACAGTATGTGAGAATTCTAGTTGCTCCACATCCTTGCCAACACTGTATGATCTGTCTTTTTGATTTTTGCCTTTCTTGTAGATGTGTCTTAGTATCCTATTGTGGTTTTAATTTTTATTTCTCTAATGACTTTCATGTGCTTATTTGCCATCAATATGTGTTCTTTGATGAAGAAGCTTCTCAAATATTCTTATTATTGGGTGGTAGGAGTTTATTATATATTCTAGATACAAGACGTATGTTGGTATGTGCTTTGAAAATATTTCCCATAAACTTTGGGTTGCTTTCTTATTTTTATAACAATATCTTTTGAAAAACAAAAATTTTTAAATTTTGATAAAGTCTAATTTATTGATTTTTTTCTTTTGTAGTTTAGGCTTTTTGTGCCCCATTTAAAAACTATTGCAAAACCAAATTCCCTTGTCCTTTTCTCACATAATTTTCTCTCTTATGTTTAAGTCTATGATTCATTTCTAGTTAATTTTTGTATATGGTATGAGGTAAGCATTAAGATTTACTTTATTTTATATATATTTTTTCTATCACCATTTGTTCTTAATATTTTCCTTTCCCCTTTTAATTGCCCTGGCATCTTTGTCAAAGATCAAATGACAATATATATGTGGGTATATTTCAATTCTGTTCCACTAACCTATTTATGAGCCTTTTTACCAACACCACACTGTCTTATTACTGTAGCTTTTAACAAATTTTGAAATCACGGTGTATAATCCTCCAGCATAGTTTTTATTTTCCAAACTCATTTTGGATATTGTTTGTCTTTTGCTTTTCTATATAAATTTAAAAACCAATTTCTATGAGAAGGTGTACGTGCTTTTCTTTATCTTCTTTAACATATGGATGATAGTTATACGGATTATAGTTATAACACTGTTTTAATGTCTTTATCTACTAATTTTATCGTCTGTGTCGTTTCTGTAACTGTTTTCATTGATATTTTTCCCTCTCATTATGGGTTGTATTTTCCTACTTCTTTACATGTCTAATAATTTTTTATTGGAAAGAAGACATGAATTTTACTTTGTTGGGTGCTGAATAATTTTGCATTTCTATAAATATTCTTGATCTTTCTTCTGGGATGCAGTTAAGTTACTTGGAAACTGTTTGATTCTTTTATGGCTTGCTCTTAAGTCTGTTTAGGCAGGACCTTTAATCTCGGGCATTTTTTTCCCCCACTAATGGGGGAAATATATTTCTTAGTACCCTGTCTTTCACAAGGATTTTCCACTCCAGCTGATGAGAACACAAACTACTCCAAGCCCTGTGTGAGCCCCAGGGATTATTCCACTTGCTTCTTTTTGGCACTTCTTTACCGGCCTCAGGTACACACTGAGATCAACACTCAGCCGAAGACGTGAGAAGAACTCTGCAGATCTTTGAGTGTCCCGCTCTCCTGCTCTCTCTTTCTTGCTCTCCAGTCAGAAAGCAGGAAATAGTAGGTTCACTTTGTATGTTTCCTTTCTCTAAATGATCACTGTCCTGAACTGCCCATATGTGAAGTCTGAAATTATTCTTTCATATATTTTTTAGGTTTTTTAGTCATTTCAGGTGAGAGGGTAAATCTGGCTTTTGTTACTCTCTCATGGCTAAAAAAGGAGGTTAGATTTTTAGATTTCTTGATTCAGTACTTTCTCAGCTTCATTATAACTTACCCAAACTATGAAATTTTTAGAAGACATTGTTACTGTCAGGAACTTAAGCAGATCTGATTTGCAAGTTGAACAAGGTCATCATGAGCCTTTAGATAGAGATTCACTGTTGGGAATTGATTGAAACTGGTTAGTGCAGATTAATAATGAGAAAAGCACTGATAATATTAAGATCAGAATTAAATTAGGTTGGTACTAATTAGAATTTCTATGTTACATTTATTCATTAAAAAAAAGACATGAATTTTACTGGCAAAGTAGTTGTGAATAATTGTGTCAGAGAAGGCTAATGCAGCATTGTTAAGTAAGATAGCAAAGCGAAAAATAATCACCCCAATTTTCCAGAACAAGAGTCTTAGACTAATTCCTTGTTGGGAAGAATGAGAAATACTATCCTAATTTTTGCAAGCTCTAGGAATTTATGAAACTTTAATATAGAAAAAAATGTTGCTTCTAGTTTAAAAGTAAGAAGCGATCTTGTGGTTAATACTTTGTTTGGGCCAAATTATTGGTCATGGCAATGCATTGGTTGTCAGAATAGCCCCAATTAGTTCACCTTTTCCTCTTTAATGTCTCTCAGTAGTGCTCTCTCACACTAACTCTGGCATTGACCTGTGCCTTGATTTGGCCAGTGGACATTTGTAAATGTGATGTAAGTGGAGACTTGAAAAGTGCTTGCACATGGGTCTTGCTTTCTTCCTCTTCTTAAACTGTACCGCCACTCTGTGTATAAACTTGGGCTAACCTTCTGCGTGTTGTTAGACCACATTAAGGAGACACTAGGGACCTCATTTGACCGGGCAACTGACCCCAGTGAATCCTGGCTGAAATCAACTCTCTAGGCCAAAATCAGCTGAGCCTAACCCAAATTGCGTATCAACAGGATTGTGAGCTAAGTATTTGGTTGTCATTCAAACCACTAAATTTTGTTGTGATTTTTTAAGGAGCAAAACTAGTTGTTATACTCTTCTAGCTGATGTGACTTTAACTGAGATAGGAAAGATTCCCCTGCTTCCTGTGTTTAGCACATATAGTACTGGAATTATGTCCTAGTCTGTTAGGGCTGCTCTAACAAAAATATCACAGACTGAGTGACTTAAACAACAGATGTTTATTTCACACAGTTCTGGAGGTTGGGAAGTCCAAGATCAAGGCAGGCAGATTTTGTGTCTGGTAAGGGCCCACTTCCTGGTTCATAGATAACTGTCTTCTCACTGTGTCCTCACATGGCAGAAGGGGCAAGGGAGCTCTCTGGGGTCTCTTTTATAAGGGCATTAATCCTATTCATGAGGGCTCCACACTTATGACCTAATCACCTCCCAAAGGCCCCACCTCCCAATACCATCACATTGGAGATTAGGTTTCAACATATGAATTTTGGGGGGGACACAAACATTCAGTCTATAGCAAATTAGTTTGGTGCCTGTGGTTGAGTTTCGGCTTTTACACTACTAAAAGGCTGCTCAAGGCATATGATATCCTGTGTTTTAGTGTCTTCTCTAAAATATGGGGAAATGGGGTTAGGCATTGTGTTTTCAATTTATTGTAATTCAATATTCTTTTTAACATTCTCTTGGGAGATGGTAGCTCATTAAGCCCACCTCAGCAGCGATTAACACATTCCTCAAATATTTCCCAAAGTTCTGTCTAAATAAAAGCTGTTTCCTACAGAATGTAAAACATAATAGATTTTCGGAGGTCTAAAATTCTACTCCTTCTCCTGTATGTTTTATCTTAATTCATGCCAGAAACATCTATTTATTTATTGAAGCTAGAAAATTCAGAGCCATCTTCCTTCTTACATTGTCTCTTATCATTCCCATACAGTCATCAAATCCTATTGTTTTGCTTTAAAAATTTCCTTTATTTCTAACTATTCCATATTGATGCCAGTTACAAACCCAAATTTGACTTTGCTCTTTATCCACTGAAAACTTCTTTGTGGCTTCCAATGCAAAATCTAATTGGTTGTAGATGGCCATGGACATTTGTTTCTTATCCCCATAACATCCATTCTTACTTTTACACTTTTGAATAGTACCCTGAATTTTCCAATGATGAGATTTTGGAGATAACAACCTATGCTTGGCTCTGAGAATGAGTTTTGATTTGCTTAAGCAAATTAGCATGTCCACAAATGGCTGCCACATTGATTGGCTCAGGGATAGGCATGTGTGCCAAGTCAAGACATGGCCAAAAGGACTCAATTCTGAGACGTTATTTGAACTGTTAGGGAAGTAGATTTTCTCTTCTTCTCCATTAGGCATGCTTATGGTTGCTTCACGTAACCATGAAGCAAGGCCGTTAAAAGGAGCCAAGCTATTGAAACAGCTCAGAAAAGAGAGGTAAACTATGTGGTCACATTATGTAAACTCCAGACGCAGCCTCATCTTCAACCTTATTTACCTTGAACTATTCCCTCAGGTGAATTAATTTCTCTCTTGTTCTCTCTCTTTCCTTCTTGCTTTCCCTCTGCTCCTTCCTTCCTTCTTGTTTTTTCTTTTTCATTAGATGTTTTGGAGCAAAGCATCCTAAATAATTTTTCTGTGATTTTATCCCGGCATCTTCCCATATTTTAGTGACATTTGTTTATTCATTTCCCCAAACAATCTACGGTAAGAAAATAATATCATAAATAATCATTTAATTCCATTTGTGCAACTGGAAATGGTACTGTGAAGGAGAAGTGTAAGAGTCCAGTAAAATCTACAATGGGGGAACCTAGTCAAGTCTGGGTAGCAGGGAAGGCTTCTCTGAGGAAGAGTTGCTTCAGTTGAGACCTAAGATCCTAGGGACACTGCCACTTCTGCTGGAGTCAGGGCTTGTCTTGTATCTCTAAGGCCTGGAACTCAAGAGAAGTATGAGTTCAGACACTGTGGATACTGAGTGGTCAGGCAGGGACAGGGTATTTCAGAGAACAGTTGGAAAGGGACATAAGATTCAGACATTTGGAGGTTCTATTCTGAGTGACAAGTTTTTCTTCCTGCTCATCACTCTTTTAAGACACTTTTAAGAAAAGTCTCTTCTATTTCCATTTTCTTTTTAGATTTCAGCTGCTATTTGGGATTGCTGGAGCAAACATAGCAGTCTTCAGTGCAAGCAGAAGACAGTATGATCTCTCCTTTCTCCAATAGCTTCTTTTTACTGTTACAGTTTCCCTCTTGTTGGGGATAATTCTTCACCAGCACATAAAACTGATGGGAAAGCTCAGGTGTCAACAGGACATCTCCTTAAAACACACTGATGGGCAGTCTGGTTCTATCATGAAGGAAGCGTCTGTCAGCTACTTCCAGAAAATGAGGGTTGCCCTTTGGCAGGGAACTGAGAACACAACATCACAGTCTAACTACTCTAACAAAGGATATTGGGTTTAAAATAGAAATTTCAGCAAACTACACCACTTTTAGCAAGTAGCAGTTAACATCATCCAGCGCTGAATACAAATATGACTTCAGTCAGTGAGAGCTTCTGAATGTGTCAGTTTTGGAGGGCTTCTGTGTAAATTATATTCTAAATTTAAATGTTCTGGGAACATAGATTGGACTGTTCTAGGGGATTTGCCTTAGAGATAGCCAAATCTGAGTGGATGGCTTCTATTCTGCCAAATGGGGCCAGGAGCTCTCACATCCAAATCCATTTAGGAGGTGCTTTTTATTTCAGAATCATTTTGGCTTTCAAAGTACTTTTGTAATTTCTTTTGAGCTATTGAATAAAATAACTCTAAAAGACAGGGAGATGCACTGACTACTCTGAATTCCTGTCAGTCTTGGAGAAACCAATGCTGAACTTTCTGAGTTTTATGATAAGAAGTTTCTTTCCAGTCCTATTTTGATTTCCTGGAATTTTGGACCCAGTTGGCTTCAATATCTATATCCGTTCTTTCAAGATATGAGTAGTCTACTTAGTGACATGTAAAGTGACCCATAGAAGTTGTTTACTGCATTTATATGGTGATATGCATGCAAGGATTGTGGTGGATATGAAGTCTTTAGAACCACTGAAGAATTAGAAGGACAGTCTTTCTTTGGGCTATATATATTTAAATAGATAGGTAGATGGATAGATAGATGATAAATAGATAGATAGATAGATAGATAGATAGATAGATAGATAGATAGATAGAAAGATAGATTTATTAATCTGATGGAAAATGCCTGAGCAAACATAATCTTGGGTGCTTAATGATAGTGCGTTAGAAAACAGGAAGGACATTTTGCTCTTATTTCTACTCTTAGGTTGGGTATTATTAGTTGGTATAAGTAAGGAATGCTTTTTCCTCAATTTAACTCTTTGAGTAGACATTGTGAAGCCACTTTGCTGTTGAGATTATGTAAATTAGATTAAAGGTTTGGAAGAATGAGATGGTTCAAGGGTTTTCAAATTCCCTGGAGGAATTTTTGGTATCCAAATATCTCATAAAATTCTTTCTCGGGTACATAGGAGTTGTTCCTCTCTCTTATCTGTTAAGACATGTTGTAACTCTTCCAGTGGACTAGTGTGGGCTCAACCATCCAGTGGTAGTGGGTTTGCCAGGACCAATAGGGACTTGCCAAGTTTTGGATAGAGCGATGAGGTAACATGTAAAACAAAATTCAGAAGATGCTACCTGTGATTCTAGAAAATTCAAAGTTTACTATGAAATTTTCATTGTCTTGGGGAAAAAAATCATTTTATAGCAGAGCAGGACTTTGTTAGAATCAGTAAAGTGGGCAAATTTGAGGCCATTGTTACTTGTAGGATTTGTTGAGTGAAGCCGTTGGAGCCTAGTGGCTGTCTGTTTATTAATAGAGTCAGGGCTATTAATTTGGACTCATTGTGGTAGGAGGTTAATACATCTTGGATGAACAAGTAAGTACATGAATAGATGAATTAAAGAATGAATTGCAAAAACATAAATTTAATTAGTGAAAAGTATATTATAGAGGATTTTGGTATAATTGTTTCATTATAGAAGCATGAAGAGTGTTAATAGAATTTTCTGCCAGCCAAAGGCTTTTTATATCTGCTCTAATAAATAAACTAGAAAAATTTATATTTAGTATACATTTCACACTTATAGTTTGGTATTTTATGCAGTACTATTAAAGTACTTGAAAAGTTTTTTCTCTTCAGCAAGCCAAAATCTTGCACACAATTTGCTTAGTTCACAAATGTTTTTATCCCCATAAATAGTACAAAGCTTTGCCTTGTTGGAATGGTCATAAGTCACATGGATGATTTTTAGTTTTTTGAAAATATTATCTTATTTGAAAGGATTGTGAAATAGTTTGGACAGAAAAGATTATCTTTTTTACACAGTTTGGAAGAAAGAGGGAAATGCAAGACATTCCCAAAGGCCTCTGACTCATCCATATTCAAGCCAAAGTTGGAATCCAGAACCTCTGAGTCCAAGCATAATGGACACCCACTGTTATTTCCATCCTAGTACAACTGCCTTTATTTTTTTCGTTAATGGCATCCTTCTTCTTTGGGGAACTACTCTCCCCAAATCCCTCCATGTGATCCCATAATAGCTCCAAAACTCTTCCCATCCCCTTCAAACTGGCAAGTGAGCTATTTGTAGCATTTCACCAGTACAGAGTCAGTTCCAAGGGTAGGTACTCATCAGAGCCCTTCCCCAGAATGTTCCAATCTTGGGTATTGGTCGTGGTGGGGCCCTGTCCTTTCCATTCTAGTAGTGAAGGTGGGAGACTGGGAGCCTACTCTCCCTGCCATGTGGAGACCACTAGTGTGAGGAGGAGAGGATGCAAGAATATTTTGGTGTAAGAGAATTCTTGGTTTTATTTCCTGTCCTTGTTCCTGCCTCCCTGGGGCATATTATGTTCTTCCTTTGATTTGTGAACACCCCTAGTTTTCTTCTGATAAATTTCCTTTCTTTCCCAGTGGCATAGTGATTAAAAGCTTGGGCTTCAGGGTAGAACTGTTCCAATTCCAATTTCAAGCTATTGTTTACTAGCTCTGTGGTTGTGGAAAAGTGCCTTGAATTCTCTGAGCTTCATTTATTCACCTGTCAAAAAATGGGTAACAATAGTACTTGCCTCATGTATTGCTCTGAGGCTTAAGGGCTAATGTACAAGAAATACTTAGCTAAACATCTGGAACACGATAAGCTCTCAATACATGTTATTCCTTTTATTATTATTGTTTAAACTAGCTTCTGTTGGATTTTTGCCACTTCCAACCAAAAGAATCCTGTTTAATCAATTATTTTAGTCAAATATTTGGTATCATCATTGCCTTCCATGTAAATACTAGATTTACAATAACTCTCTCAATGGGATATTCTTGTACTGCGCTTAACGTTGTGGAAATTAACTTCCAATATTTCCCACATGGGAATTTCATCTAAGATGAATGAATGGCTATTTCACGATTTCAAATCAAATCAAGGCATTAAAAAAAGACAAAATTCTTTTAGTTATTAATGTTTGATTGAACTGAAGCATTAGAATTTAAGAAAAAGTAAGCAATACACATACTTTATCTAGTAGATGGAGTAGGTGCTTAGCGTCTGGACTTTCCCTTTTGCAAAGTCTGGACGGCACACTGCAATGGAATTGTTTCACACTCAATAGATGCTGTCTTCACTCTGGATGAACTGTGAGGTTGTCAGTGCAGACGGAGCATTTATGTGAGTTTTCCCTTTAAGTCCACAGACACGTGACATTTATATCACAAAAAGAGGAGGGAACAGAAATGACGGGAACATCAAACATTGAGCAGAACTGCAAAGAGAAGGAGACTTCTCTTTGACACATATTGCACAACATTTCCAAAGTTTGGGGAATATTTTTGGCATATTTAACTGGCAAAAAAGAATTTTTGTCTTTAGCTCTTTTCTTTTTTCTTTATCAATGACAATACATGTCTGGGCTGACAGTACTCTACACAACTATATATTTAATTACATGTCTGATATGTCTCCATCAGTCTGCTTGCACCATTCCTATTTTTATGCCTGCTTGGAAGAAATCTTTAAAAATAATATTAAAAGATGACATTTTAAATCCTATTCTGGTTCTGAGTTAGTGACTTTGGTTTTTTTTTTTTTTTTTGGTGAGGAAGATTAGTCCTGAGCTAACATCTGTTGTCAATCTTCCTCTTTTAGCTGAGGAAGTTCGGCCCTAGGCTAACATCTGTGCCCGTCTTCCTCTACTTTTTTTTTATATACTCCTGCCACAGCAGGGCTTGATAAGCAGTGTGTAGGTCTGCGCTCAGGATCCAAACTTGCAAACCCCAGGCTGCCAAATTGGAACACGTGAACTCAACCACTACACCACCAGAGCTTGCCCCCCTGAGTTAGTGATTTGATATACTGAAATGTATCAAGGAAAAACACTTTCCTACTTGACATCAACATTACCCTCTTGCTTCTTTCTCTAACTATAAATTTGAGACATAGATTAAAAAGCACTCAAAGGTCCAAGCTGTCAAGAAAGAATTATGATGAAGTTTAGCTAAGCTTTGGGACAGATATTCTAATTTTCCTCTTAAGATTTAATGTACACTGATATATAGACAGCCAGAATAAAACAACAAGTTAACGATACAGAAAAGATAGGGCTAAATTAATCTAACTTGTTTATAATGGACCATTAACTCTGCTTGAGGAGATGGGAAGACATAAGAGGATGTGTGTGTGTGTCTGTGTGTGTGTGTGTGTATGTGTGTGTATCTCTGAAATCATGGGTGTTGGGAAAGGAAACAAGACCATATCAGTTGTTTTCAAGTAGTTTTATTTTTTCTTAATGGAAAAGAGTAAATTTTTTTCTGAATCTACTAACTTTTATGATCTGTTAGAAGGCCTTGTAAAGGAATCTACTTAGGAAAGATAATTTACTAAATTATTTGCCTCTAGGAATCATCAGTGTATCTGAAATTGCAAAAATGTTTAAAACAAGTCTAAAGATTTTTGGTGAAATTCCAAGTTGTTATTGTTACTTTCTCTTTTTTTGTTTAGAAGGAGAGAGCTAAGTATTCAGTGGAATGCCTTCTTATTAATGCAAACCCTATTGCTTTATAGATTCTAGTGAAGAATTTGAAGTTTTACCACAAGCTAGTTTTGTGATCTTGTAGAAACTATTTACTCTCTTACCCACTCTGATTCTCAGCTCCCTTACTATAAAATGGAGCGATATCACTCACTTCATAGTATTTTTTATAAAGATTAAATAAGATATTACCTGTGAGTGATTTGCCTTCATTTTGGCACAGAATAAGTGCTCAATATAAGAAACTGGAGGTTCTTAGAAAGCTTGAATTATATACTTTCTGGAACAGGAATTTCGCTTTGCCTTAACATGACTTTTTTGAAGTGGTTCTCCCTCTGGAAACATCAAGCCCTGGTCCAGGATGTCAGAATCTGCAACATTTGTTTAGAGCATTTAGGTAAATAGATCTGTCCAGTCTCCTTCCCTTTCTTTTATTCCCTGGGGAAGGCTGCTTCTTTCCTTTATTCTTGCTTCCATTTGACTACTAGCGCCCAGAGTTGGCTGGAGCCTGCTTCTTTTTCTGAGCACCCAATAACCAGTGTGATTCCAGACACACTTCATGTGGTAAAGCCTTTAAAAGGTCCCAGTGGCTTACATCTCACCAAGCGTGCATTTTTAACAGATGGTTTCTATATTTCCATTTTGGGGTCTATGTATCAGCCATTGTCATCAAGACTCTAGTCCTTTGCATTGTATTTCTACTCTTTCGACTCCATATGTAACTTTCTTTTCAGGTTTCTGCTTGTAGTTTTCAAAGGCTTGGTAAAAGACTACATCCAAACATGCAATTGTAGAGTTCTGGTTCAAATTTAGAACTTAGTTTATAATAGAAACAATGTTAGAAGCAGTCGGATCTTAGAAGCTTAGAGAGCTTTGAAGGGCTTAGCACTAGACCCAGTTCTGGATTCTAAGAATTGTTGGCCATTTTGTGCAAAAGGAACTAAGATGTAGAAGGAGAAGAAAATGGCTGCTTCTTTTCTGATATAATTTCAGTCATGGCCAAGATTTTAAATATCAAGGTAAATGTTTCTTGACACCATTCCACATCCCACTCTGTACCTCTCTTGTCCTGATGCTTTCCCTTCCTGGCATCTTTCACTTCTGAACAAATACTCCTTCACTCTCTATCACTCCAGGTTTTCTTCCCTTCTTTTCTTCTATTAGAATTCTCATTGCCTCAGTTAATTTCTTATTAGAGAGATGATAGGAGAAGGGTGATTCAGTAAAATTAATTCACACTACTATCTTTGAACATTTTATATGTACTAGGCATGATTCTAGGCAGTTTCCATAGATTAAGTCACTTAAAGCCTCACAGATATCCTAGAGGTAAGTCCTATTTTTATCTTTGTTTTGCAGGTGAGCAAATGAACACAAAGTGTTATAAGATTTCATGTTTACATCACAGAGTTTGCAAGAGTAGACCTGGAATTCGAACCCAGGTTGTTTGACCACAAAGTCAATGAATTTAACCATCGTGTTATCCTGTATTAAAGTGAGTAGGAGTGAATTTCTTGAATAAACCGTCATTTTAGGCCTGTCAAGCAGTTTGGGGAAGACATTTTGGGGCAAGTGGGCTAACATGTGAGGGTTCCACCTGGACCTGGACCTTGTCAAGTCCCTTTTGTTGGTCAACAACCAACTGGTATTCCTGGTCTCGTATCCTCTACTTTCTACTTCTGAATTCAAAGCACTGCTCTTTGGGCCGGCCCCATGGCTTAGCGGTTAAGTGCACGCGCTCCGCTACTGGCGGCCCAGGTTCAGATTCGGGCGGGCACCGATGCATCACTTCTCCAGCAATGCTGAGGCCGCGTCCCACATACAGCAACTAGAAGGATGTGCAGCTATGGCATACAACTATCTACTGGGGCTTTGGGGAAAAAAAAAAAGGAGGAGGATTGGCAATAGGTGTTAGCTAAGAGCTGGTCTTCCTCAGCAAAAAGAGGAGGATTAGCATGGATATTAGCTCAGGGCTGATCTTCCTCACAAAATAAATAAATAAATAAATAAAAGCACTGCCCTTCACAAAGCTTCAGTGATGGGTGGTAGGAATTCTGAGGGCAGGTGGCCAATAGCTTTTTAAAAAATTTTTACAATGTGAATGCTATAAATCAATAACCGGCCTGTTTTGACCTTGAAATCAGCTTTCATGTTCCAAACCTCAAATATAGTAATTGTTTATAACATTAAATCTATTTACACTCCTAGATACTTTTTAGCAATAGTAAAGGGTGTGCTGATTATTGGGACAGCCTAATTTACCTGGATGAAAATTAAACTCTGTGGACAGAGGCTTTTGCAGCCAACATATGCCACTGCAACAAAGTGGGAAGGAGAAGTAAGAAACCACTTCAAAAAAATTCCAATCTCTCCTTTCTAAATTTCTATTATGTAAGTGTTAAATATATTCAGTTTATGATTTTTAATTCTCTCTGAATGACCAAAGGTGAAATCACCTACAAGAGAGCCAAAATCTAGTAGACAGCCTCTTATGTGTCTGTGAGTTTTTCTGATCATCTTTTTAAAAAATTACTCTTTTTGTAGTACCATGAATCCTGATTGTAGAGAAGAAACATTGTAGAAATTGCAGAAATCTAGGCACTTTGGCAATTTTTTATTCTGATGTTCACAATTTAAAGATGTATTATTTGGGGATTGAGGCAAGTGGCTTGAGCAAATACATCAGTGACTGAAATATTAATAGAATAAACCTAGATGATCTTGGATGTGGTGATGACTTTTTAGATACAACACCAAAGACATGATCCATGAAGGAAGGAATTGATAAACCAGACTTCATTAAAATTAAAAACTTCTGTTCTGCAAAAAACAATATCAAGAGAATAAGAAGACAAGCCACAGACTGGAAGAAAATATTTTCAAAAGACATATCTGATAAAGGACTCCTCCAAAATATATAAAGAACTCTTAAAACTCAACAATAAGAAAACACACAACTTGATTAAAAAAATGAGCCAAAGGCCTTAATAGACACTTTCACCAATAAAAATGTACGAATGGCAAATAAGTATATTAAAAAATGTTCTACATCATAGGCCATAACAGAAATGCAAATTAAAACAACAATGAGATACTACTACATACCTATTAGAATGGTCAAACTCTGGAACCTTGACAACACCAAATGCTGGCAAGGATATGGAGCAATAGGAATTCTCTCATTGCTGGTTGGAATGCAAAATGGTACCGCCACTTTGGAAAACATTTTGGCAGTTTCTTACAAAAGTAAACATAATCTTACCATATGACCCAGCAATCATGCTCCTTGGTATTTACCCGGAGGAGCTAAGAACTTATGTCCACACAAAAACCTACACACAGATGTTTATAGTAGCTTTGTTCATAATTACCAAAACTTGGAAACAACCAAGATGCCCTTCAGTAGGTAGATGGATAAATAAACTGTGGTACATCCAGACAATGGAATACTATTCAGTGCTGAAAAACAAATGAGCTATGAAGACATGAAAAGACAAGGAGGTATCTTACATGCATATGACTAAGTGAAAGAGGCCAATCTGAAAAGGCTACGTACATACGTATGATTCCAACTGTATGACATACTGGAGAAGGCAAAACTGTGGAGACAGTAAAAATATCAGTGGTTACCAGGAGTTGCAGAGGGAGGGATGAATAGATAAAGCATAGAGGATTTTTAGGGCAGTGAAAATATTCTGCATGATATTTTTATGATAGATACATGTCATTGTACGTTTGTCCAAACCCATGGAATATACAATACCAAGAGTGAACTGTAATGTATGGACGTTGAGTGATTACGATGTATCACTGTGGGTTAATTAATTGTACCACTCTGGTGCTGGTGGGGTATGTTGTTAATGGGGGGGGGAGCTATGCACGTGGGGGTAGGGCATATATGGGACATCTCTGTACTTTCCCCTCAATTTTTTTTGAACCTAAAACTGCTCTAAAAAAATAGTCTTAAAAAAAAATCTGCCATGAAATAAGCTACTCAAATAGAGGTTTTGAAATAGGCAAGGTATATAATAGTGTTGTCCAGAAACTGGCTTCCTTATGTGAACAATGGAAGGCTTGTTAAATTCCAACCTTATTAAAATACATAACTAGAATTCAATTTAATATGTGTCACCAATTAGGTTCAATCCAAGTATAAAACCGTCGGCTATTTAAATGACTACTTTTATATAAATGTGATTATAAAACAATGGCGTCACCAATTGTCTGGCAATAGGCAAGTAAACGAATAAACTTAATAATGACTAGTCAGGATACATGCTAAGAAGGAGCATAAGCTTGGTGTGATTGAGAATAACAAATGGAGAATAGTTACTTAGATAGGGTGGTTTGGGAGATTTTAGTTAGGAAAGTGACATTTAAATTGCAACCCACCCTCAAGGAACACATAACCCAGTGTGGGACACAGACCAGGAAACAATGACATGTGATTCAGTTAAATAAGGATTACCACAAATCTGTGAGTGTGGTGATGAGGGAACAAAGAGAAGAGAGTAACTATCTGTGCTCTGGAAAATCTCCACAGACTTCATAAATATTTATTTTAGGCTGGGACACAAAGGATAAATAGGAGTTTGCTAGGTGTAAATTATGTGTTCTCTGTAATTTGCTAATGCCAGAGTGTTCACGGAGCAGAGGCGTGATAGGTTGTTTAATAGATGCTGTACTGAGACATCTAGAGCATTAACACCACTCAAATGAGTCACTCATTTGGAGATTCCCTCGCTGAAGAGGGCCTGATTCCAATAACTGGACAATTGGGAGCAGGGGAGTCACAAAAGGCCCAGTTCCCTTGCCTCAATCTGAAGGTTTGTCTTCAGAGGTGAGGGTTCATGCAGTTTCAGAATTATCTGTAGATTCTATGATCAGCTGAGGCCTTGGTTGCGACTTCATTGCAAGGCAGCTTCTCCCCCATCCACTCCTGTTTCCTTCACTCCCTCACATTGCTGATCTTCAGTAAACTCCTGCGTGCAAATATCCATCACAGAATTTGCTTCCAGGGAAACGGACCTGTAACCAATCCTCAACAAATACTTGTCTATTGACTGCTTGACTGAGATTCATTTAGGAAAAAAGAGAGAAGTAAATCATAAATTAATAATTATTATTGACTGCTACAAATATTAGGGGTATCATTAAGATTGAGATCCATGTGCCTCAGTAGCATTCTTTTGTGCAGTGTGCTTTACTGCACATTTTCTTACTGTTGTGAGTAAAGTTAGGCCCCCTATTACTTGTAATGTTGAGCTGTAAGGATAATTAAAGAGAATGACTCCCATCCTGTCCAGTAACTATCCCAAACTCTTGAGGAGAGTTTCAGAAGCAGCAAATGACAGACTCTTCTCTGATGGATAATTTGATTTTATGAATTTTGAATCATTTTCATAATACTGCTGCAGTATAAGTGGAATTTACACTAAAGGGATCCTCATGGGCCTCAAGGCGATCTCCAAACTACCAAAATTCAAGGAGGGACAATCACATAATGGTAGTTAGATGCATGCAGAGATAGACTTCAGTAATTAGCTACCAGTCTTCTAAGTCTATATTTTTCTGGAGACAGTCTTCCTTGTCATGATTTTGGGCTGTCAAATAATTTGAGTCTGTGATAGAAGAACTCCGGTTTTTAAATTATTGATATCCCATTGCATCTTCTGATTCAGAAGTTTTACACTGACTGGAAATGTTAGTGCTGATACTTTTAATTACATAATTAGAGACTTCTCCCCAAAGAACTGTTATTTGACTTTCTTTTCCAGCTTTCTGGAGATTCAGAGAGAAGATATCTAGCCTCCCCTAGGTGTGTCTATCAAACCCTGTTGATTATTATTCAGTGTGAGACTGAGATGATTGATAAAATGTATGAGTAGAATAAACAGAAGAATTAGTTTTTAATTTCCTTTTTCCCTTGATTGCTCACAGTATGTGTTTGCAAAGGCATGAAATTATGGCACCTCTTTTGTATCGGAAACGCCAAGAGCTTTCTTAACATGCAGTGCTAAAAATGATGATTTTTCAAGACCCGTTCCAATGAAGGTAAAATGAAAGAGAAGCATTTTGAGACGGGAAATGAAAATGAAATGGTTTCGGTTTTGCTTTTCTTGAGTTCTCTTCTGTACAGTCATCTTACGTTTTTTACTTACGAAAAATTTGTACCGATAGATGAGATATGAGTTCTACTAAGCCTTAGCAGTCTTCTTCCTCCCTTTCATTCTTCCCCCTCCTCCTCCACTCCTTCTGTTCCTCTTCCTTCTCTTCTCCTTCCTCTTCCTCTTCCTCCTCTTCCTTTTTTTTTGGTGGTATTTAGAACTACCAATTAATCTGGGTTAATGGGGTTAATGATCAAGGGGATTGTGGACATGCATCTGGCAGGGAAGATACCATTGCCTTTCCTTTTTCCTAGTCTGTATTCAGCTCCACTCATGCTTAGGATGTTAGTGATGAGACTAGTCTGAATTCTGCTGGAAAATTTTCCTGGGTCCTTGATTTGGTCTTTTCTTTCTGTTGTACTAAGAGACTTGGGCAAGTCACTTAGCTTCTAATTAATCATTTAACCATTATTTATTTGGGACCACCCAGGTTCCAGGCATTTTGGTAGGCACTGAGAATAAAATGGTGAACAAAATAGCATGGCACTTCCCTCACGGAAACTGTAGTCTAGAGAGCATAGAGATTGAGGAATAGATTAACTAAGGCGGTGCTGGAGGGATAGGCAGGAGCCTGACTCTATGGTAGTTTCAAGAGATGTTAAGGAATTTTTTCTTTATTCTAATAGGGTTGGAAAACCTTGGAAGATTTTAAGCATAAAAATGGTATGATCATATTTATGTTTTACTTAAACATGGAGTCTGGGCTAGATAATGAAAAATGGGAGGCATATGGCCAGTAAAGAGTTACAGTGAAATGATGTCAGTGTAGACTGGAGTCTGGCAGAAGTAGTGATGGTGTTATTAAAGATGGAGGGAAATGGACAGATTTTAAAGATTTGAAGTAACATCAATGAGACTTGGTGAAGGAGAAGAGTGACTAAAGAATAATTTATAGATTCCTGACTTGGGCATTGGGATGGATAAATGGTTCTGCCATTTGTTGAGATGGAAAATAGTGAATAAGAACTAAGTTTCAAGGGGAAGATTAATTCAGTTGTTAGTATGTTAAATTTGAGTTGCCACTGAGGCATTCAAGTGAAGATGCCAAGGAGTCAAGTTGGAACATAGGTTTGGAGCTCAAAGGAAAGATCTGAGCTGGAGATGTAAATTAGGAAGTCAATGACATATGGATAGTGATTGATGCTTTGACCATAGGTGAAAACATTTTGGGAAAAATCGTTGTGTAGTATTCAGAAGGAAGGGAATGTAGGGAAAGGAATCCAGGGCCAAAGCCTGAAGATCATCAACATTTCAGGAGGTATGTGTATGTCTATGTGTGTGTGTGTGAGACAGAGAGAAAGAGAGAGAGAAGTGATTGTGTGAATTAAGAGATAAGGTTACCTATTAAAGTAAGGGAAGAACTGAGATATTCAGAGGGTTGAGGAAAATTGAGGCAGTCTGAAACAGTTTTTGCAGAAATGAGAGAAGAATTACCTAGAGAAACACAACAGAATTGTTTAGGTGTTTAGAAGATCTACTGAGGTTATTTATTATAAATTTAAAGCAGTTTCAATCTACTCTGCTAAGTAATTTTCTCAAAGCAATGTTTCACTTTCTAGGTATAAGAATGGAGAAAGCTGGTTTAAACAGAAGTAGGATTTTCTAGATGAGTTTGATTAAAAAAATAGAAGGGAAGGAAGGTTAGGTTTGGCAAGAGAGTTTTAAAATGAAAACTATGAGTTCTGAACTTGGAATGAAAGTAATTGAAGGTATGAGGAGAGTAAAATTTGTAGGTGAAGGTATAAATGAAATGAAGGTGCTGATGTGATTTGCATGACTTTGAACAAGCAAGATAGGAGAACAGGAGACCATGATCTGAAAGAAGGACGCTTGAATTAGTGGTTGGGGCAGAGATAACTGGATAATGGAAAGATATGATTATGACTGTGTGAGTAGATGCCTGAGATGAGTGGAGGAGAAGGCTTTGAGCATGATGAGGTCAACAAGCTGAGAAGTGTGTGTGGATATTACTGTCAGCAAGGATAACTGCGGGAATTAACGTAGATTCTAAGTCTTTATGAATAAGGGGGAATGACATGGAGGTAATTCCTTTGCAATAATAATAGATCGATAATTATAATAAAACAATAATAATAATTAAGATCTACTGGTTACTTTTTCTCTGCCAGGAGTTAATTGCTTTATATGCATTATCTCCATTAACCTTAACAGTAAACTAAGGGCATTATTATCCTCACTTTAGAGCTAAGGAAACTAAAGTCACAGGGAATGTTAGGTTGAAACAAAGGTCTGTCTGACTAGGGAACTCACAATCTTAACCATTATTTTATACTATGTATTCAACAAGTTATCGCAAGGATTAATTGTGATATGTAGATGTGAAAAATGTATGTGATTGTTAAACTCTAAGATGAATACAAATGTAAAAATGCAAAGCATTGTTAATATCCTGATTTTTCTTTTTTTTGCTTTCCAAAGCTAATTTCTCCTCTCCTACATGCTCAAGTAATTAAACCCATGCTTGGGTAAACAAAATCCTGGGCCATTAGTCTACAGCCAGATCATGGGCTTTGGTAAAAACAAGTCCAGAGTACTTGGATCCATAAAGAGAGTCAAGTCAGTGTCTTATATTCATCCCAGTGGTGTGCTCACAGGCCTAATTCACATGCTGCTCCTTTTCTTGTGGTGCCACAGAGCTGGTGAATAATAGACCTGAAGTTCCAGAGAACATTTTTCTCCCTCCTAATCAAATTAGCCTCAAAGGCAAAGGTAACCCACATGAAAAACTGAAAAGCAGTGAAATGTACACTATGCTCATAAGCTGCAGGCACAATTGTAATGCAGAGATGGCAGATCAGAGTGGGAAGAAGAAGTCAGGAAAAGTTTCATAGATAATATGGAGCTTAAGATGGACCTTGAGTGGTGAGAAGGATTTAGATAAGTCCTGAGAAGCAACAAGAGTGTTTAAGGCCATCAGTGAAATGGTGCTGTGTCCTCTACCATGGGGTATCTTTAGTATAATCTTACAGATTTATACCCAAAATGAGAACTGAAACAACTTTCTACAGAATATTTGAGGTGTTCCCTAAGCTCTAGAATAGATTTAATAAATGTGTGAAAGGCTGAATTTATGTATGAGTCTTAGAACTAAAGAGACATTGTATCTACAGCGGAATCCTTAGTTTAAAATAGCATATGATGATGATATGTGCAGTTTTGAAAGTGGAGAATAGACACAGATGAGTTGAAGCAATAGGCATTTTTTGTATCTACACTTTCTGAAGCTATTGGTTATATTTTTTTATTCAGACCATCACGTATGAGAGGAGATACGGGAGAGGGAATAGAAGAACGATCTGAGAAACAGGGAAGTGCATCCTTACCCATGATTTGCCCCATTTCTAGAAGAGCTTGGGCAAGATCTATGACCTCTCTGGGTCACAGGTTCTTCATCAGCAAAAATAAAGATTGGGTCTGGACACAAAATTCCATGGTTTTGTTCTGTATTAGAGCATAGGAGCTTCTATGAGCCTCCTTTATACTACCTCTGCCTAGAGTGATGCTGAGAGATAGCAGCTCCTCTAATTGGTTTCATACAATTTTCCTGAGCTTCTGAGATATTACACAAGACATTTGTGAGAGAAATACACATGTATATTCTCAATGAGTAATCACTCTTATTTAAGTCAGCGACTTGACTAAGATGAATTTGCTGCTTGATTAACTTTCTATACAGAAAAGATGTGTTTACTGTGACGTTGTTTTGCTCTTTATTGAAATGTCTCTTTGATGCATATAGAGCAAGACCATTGGTGATACGTGTTTGCAACTTTATGGTGATAATTATGCAAGTATTTCCATTATGTAGCTCATTTTTCAAGGGCTTATACCTTTTCAGTCAGGGTCTACTCTTGGCAAATCATAAGATGGGCTCTCACTTAAGGGTATTTAATTTTAGAATGTTGGCAGAAAGCCACGTGGTGCTCTCACTTTGTCCCTGTCTCTCTCTTACACACACACACACACACACACACACACACCCCATATGCAACACAAATGCAAAACAAAGACATGAAACAACTGTGGATGCAAGAGCTAATACATGTGTGTACTCTAGCTTCACAAAGAATCTAAATGAAAATGAAATTTGCCAGGTCTTTACTTCTGAACAGTTTTAATGATGATGGACACATAAATGAATACAACATTTGAAGGATTCAAATTTAAACATTCAGAGGCTCTATTCTCTGAGCTATTATTTCATTGGGATTCAAAGCATGGAACCTAAAAGTGTGTTTCTTTCCCCTTGGAAGCCAGCACATAACTCCCATTAACTCCAGAAGGAGGAATTGCACATGAGAATGAGGACAGACAATAGACAGATAAGTATGCATGTTCAGTTGCCAGATTAACCCAATAGCCTATGATAGATCTTTGAGAGCCTTTATAGTCTATGAGATCAATAATCCATTATAGCTTATACTGGTGACTAAATGACTTTGGCGATTGGTAATGGCATCTGAAATCTTCTACCTTTAAGCCATGGCTTGTAATAAATCCTAAATGTCTCTCAGGCATCACCACCTGGTGGCAATAAGGGTGTCTTAGACTCAGTACTTTGAGGAGGGCATGGCAAATAATAGGCACTTAATGCTTTTTATTGAATGAAAGGATGAACACAGAGAATAAATATTCTTTCTTTTGTACTCAGATCTCTTCGGGTCCTCATCTCTTTCTCGGCCTGATACGTGCTTATCCCTTCTTCTCATCTCTGACCCAACTGGTTATACCTACTTCTCTTCTTATCTTACTTTAATCACGGTATTTCTTCTGCTAAATTCCAATACACTTTATTTGTCATTGGACTTGTTATTCAATGACTCTTTTTTGGGGGAAGAGGGTGTGAGGAGCTGAATCATTGTACTCTATGGAAGGAGAACATGGATAGCAGCTCTTAGCCTTTGGAATTATCATTTCTAAAGTAAGGGGCAGAGGAGAGAAAAGTCAAGTGTCCCCAGTGTCTAGCATAAAATCTGGCATATAGCAGATGTTCAAATAAGGTTCGACAAATATATAAATGAATAGAAACATGAATAATAAAGCTAATATGTTTAGAACATCTATACGTGGCATGATATTAAAAGTTTTATTTACATTTCTCATTAAATTTTTGCTACTGTTATGTTGTTCTGGATTGTTTTTTCTCCCATTTTTTATGTTCTGACTTTGGAACAGTGGTTACATTGGTAGCAAGAGGCAGTATCTGAGCCTTAATTGTACTTTGATAGTATTTATGATTTCAGGCCCAAGCTATGTCAATCCATAATGACAATGGCCAACATGTTTACAGATATGATATTCATTAGGTTTCACTTATATACTTTAACACATGTGATGCCATTTGATTGTTATAACAAGCCTCTGGGGTATAAAGCATGCATTTATCATCATCATTCTCTTCATAATTCAGATGATGAAACTGAGATCCACAGCACTGGTAAATCATAATCACTCCAAACCTATAATTTACATCAAAGGTAAGTTCACTCTAGGGTTCACTCTTGGTGTTGTACATTCTATGGGTTTACACAAATGTGTAGTGACATGTATTCATCGTAAAAATGCCAAACAGAATACTTTCACTGCCCTAAAAATCCTCTGTGCTCTGCCTATTCATCCTTCACCTCAACCACTGGCAACTACTGATTTTTTTTTTTTTTAACGTGGAAACAAAGAATATTCTTTTCAGAAAAGCACCTCTGAAAAAAAGGGAGATATGAATCATGAGGTCAGTGGCAGGCCTTTATTTTTCTTGAAAATGAGATAGATTATTCTTTGTCTACATGCTACGGAGAGAGAGTTTGAATATACAAAAGAGAATAAGTCAATTAGCGGAGTGAGAGTCCAGATGAAGTGAGAGGGGGTAGAATTCATATCAGGAGGTTGAATTGTCCTTTACCAGGGATTTATTGTGAAAGAAGAATTTCTGTACTTTCCAGACCTCTCTCTCTCTCTTACACACACATACACGCACATGCTCACACACAGAGTCACTTGGACCTCTGTCTACACAGAGCATGACATTATGTTGCCACATTTGCTAATAACATCTGAAAGATTACTGACTTTTTTGATCCCACTCCTTATCTGACAATGCAATAGAATAAAGTCTGGTAACAAATACAGCTTCCAGCTTTGTACTCCATTTGGTCCCTGTGGTTTGCAGAAAGTGATATGTAATTCAGTCTCATTAAGAGCCTCTCTATAGTTGGATATAGATAGATAGATAGGTAGATAGATAGATAGATAGATAGATAGATAATTATATATCTATATACATGGATGTATTAACACATTGAGATATACATATATAATTTTTTTTTCCTTTGTACAGCAAAGAAAACCATCACCAGATGAAAAGGTAATCTACTGAATGGGAAAACATATTTTCAAATCATATATCTGATAAGGGGCTAATATGCAAAATATATAAAGAACTCACACAACTCAATAGCAAAAAACCAAACAATCCAATTAAAAAATGGGCAAAAGATCTGAACATTTTTCCACAGAAGATATACAGATGGCCAACAGGTTGATGAAAAGGTGCTCAACATCATTAATTATCAGGGAAATGCAAATTAAAACCACCATGAAATATCTCACACCTATTAGAATGCCTGTTATGGCTATTATCAAAAAGATAAGAAATAACAAGTGTTGCGAAGATGTGGAGAAAAGGGAACACTTTTGCAATGTTGGTAGGAATATGACTTGGTGTGGCCACTGTGGAAAACAGTATGGAGGTTCCTCAAAGAATTGAAAATAGAAGTACCATATGATCCAGCAATTCCACTTCTGGATATTTATTCAAAGAAAACAAAAACACTAACTCAAAAAGATATGTGCACCCCTGTGTTTACAGCAGCATTACTCACAGTAGCCAAGATATGGAAAGAATCTAAGTGTCCATTGATGGATAAATGGATAAAAAAATTGTGGTGTTTGTGATGTGTGTGTCTATATGTATACACATACATATAGACACACATAATGGAATATTATTCAGCCATTAAAAAGAATAAAATTTTGCCATTTGTGACAACGTGGATGGACCTTGAGGGTATTATGCTAAGTAAAATAAGTCAGACAGAGAAAGACAAATACTGTATGCTGTATCACCTCTCTTATATGTGGAAAAAAAAAAAAAAACAGGCTCACAGATACAGAGAACAGATTGGTGGTCACCAGAAGTAGGAGTTAGGAGGTAGGAGAAATGGGTGAATTGTGTTTTTTTTGTTTTTGCTTTTTTTGCTTTAAATAAATTGAGTTTAAAAGAAGATTTTAAAAAAAGAATGCAAAATAGTACAACCAATTTGGAAAACTGGACGTTTCTTGTAAAGTGAAACATTTACCTACCATATAATCCAGCAATCCCACTCCTAATTATATACTCAAGAGCAGTGACAGCAAATGTCCACATAAAGACCTGTATGTGAATGTGCATAGCAACTTTATTTATAATAGTAAAAATGGGAAACAGCTCACTTTCATCTCCACCAATACAGAAATGTTTAAACAAATTGTATAATATCTATATAATGGAATACTTCTTCACAATAAAAACAAAGTAACTACTGATATATGAAGTCATATGGTAAATCTCAAAAATCAGTAGGCTAAGTTAAAGGAGCTGGACACAAAAAACTATAAACTGTGTGGTTTCTTTTGTATGATATTCTAGAAGAAAGGGAAACTACAGAAATGTAACACAGATCAGTGGTTGCCTGGGGGTGGGTCTGGGAATAGGATTTGAATATCAAGGGGCAGTGTGAGGGAATCTGTGGAGTAATGGAACCATTCTATATGGAACTGTGATGGTGGTACACAACTCATTGCACTTAGTAAAACCTACAGAACTGTGTGTCATGATGAGTAAGTTTTACTGTATGCAAATTGTGAACTATTTACCAGATTGTGAGAGGTACCTAAAATGGAGTGCAGACTATGACAAAGGAATCTAACTGTGTACAAATGACTCGCATAACCACACTGAAGGGAGTGAGAAAGAAAGGAACCAACTTCAATAACTTTGGAAAACAGTGTTTTGACTGAAAACTGCAGGGTGAATACAAAAAGAACTGTCTGCAAACGCCATTCTTTAGCTGGGTGATTCATTTCTCAAAGGAGTGAGGTTAGCAAGTCTGAAACTACTTTATAGGTATACTAGGATTGAACAAATATGTGAATATATTACAGATCATATGAGCCATATTTCTCATCGTCTGAGAAATAAATTATAAATAAGGAAAGGAGTAAAGACGAGAATGAACCCTGTGGTGATGGATCAGAGTTGGAGTTAGCAATAAAACTCTTGGGTATTTTTAAAAGTATGCATAAGACAGACAGAGTCAGAAATAAATATAGATATGTGTGCATGAGTTACTATCCATACTTGTAGTTCCTAGCTCTGTCCACTGAGAAAGCCTAGAGGCAATTACTCCCCAGTAGAAATGAGCACTCCCAGTACCCAGATCTTGGTTTCTAAATACCTTTCCATTACAAGGAATCAGGGATCCTTGGAAAATTGATTCATTCCTTGGAAAAAGCAGAATGGAACCTCTTAGGCACCTCTGAGCTAGGTAGCTCTCATCAGCTAAGAACAATTCTGAGATGGGTGCAGGTATGAAAAACACACAAGTCAACAAAAACAAAAACAAAACAAGCAATCTGTTTTCTGTATCTATAGTCTTTTTACTGTCTCCATAGTTTTGTCTTTTCCAGAATATCATATAGTTAGAATCATACAGTATATAGCCATTTCAAATTGGCTTTTTTCACTTAATAATATGCATTTAAGATATCTTCATATTTTTCATGGCCTGATCACTCTTCTTTTTTAGCACTGAATAATATTCCAATTTCTGGATGTACTACAGTTTTCCCATTTACCTACTGAAGGGCATCTTGGTTGACTGTAAGTTCTGGCAATTATGAATAAACCTGCTATAAGCATCCATGTGTAGGTTTTTGTTGGGGCATAAGTTTTCAGCTCCTTTGGGTAAATACTAAGGAATGTGATTGCTGTATCACATAGTAAAAGTATGTTTAGTTTTGCAAGAAGCAGATAAACTGACTTTCGCAGTGACTGTACCATTTTTTATCCCACCAACAGTGTATGAGAGTTCCCATCGCTCTGCATCATTGCCAGCATTTGGTGTTGTCAGTGTTCTAGATTTTAGCCATGCTAATAAGTGTGTAGAGGTCAGGACAGTGTATTTTCTTATCTGAAATGACAGAGCTAATAAGTGGTCTTCTGACACTAGATCTTGTGTTCATTTTATTACACCAGACCCTGCCCCAGGTAGGTCATGGTCACTGGCAGTACTATATCTCTGAACACTCACTGTTGCTACTTATTTGCACCTTCCTTTTTCATCCTTCCATAATAGAGAGTTTGAAATAATTTCTAGTTATTACATTCCAGGAAAAAGAAAATAAGGTGAGTAGTCAGAAGACTTTAGATATGGCTCTAGGTCAGGCAATGATAAAGAAATACAACATTTCTAAGCCTGGTTTCTCCATTTGTTAAATTAAAAAAAAAAAACAAACAGTACTTGTTCCACCCAACAGGAATGAAGTGAAGATGAAATGAGGTAAAACTTGAGAATATTCCTTCAGTGACTGGAATCACCATGTCCACTTAAGATACTGCCATTATTTTGAAAGAGCAAGAAGAAGGTACAAGGAAATGTTGCTTTAGGGGGCTACCCAGTACCAGCTCTTTGTTAGAATCCAGATTTCCTGTTCTTGCAGGCAAGGTCAGGCCCAAGCTACTGGAGATTCCCAAAGCCCAACGTGCTTAAGTGCAGGGAACAGGTCTAATTCACGCTTGTGTCCTGCACTGTGTCTTGTGCATAGAGAGGACTAGGTAAATGTGTGCAGAATGGAAGGAATTTGATTCCCTAGAGGCTAGTTCTATTTCTGCTAAAATAAAACAAATGTTTTTCAACTGGATTGTAATCCAGATAATGAGTGATGTAATAAAAAATAGGAGAGGGAGAACTCTATGGAATAAAAATGGAGAAAAAATACAAAAGAAAGTACTTTTGCCTCCATGTTAACATTTCTATATTCAATATGATTCATCTGTGAAGGAATTATGAACCTAGTGCACACTGTTTTCCTACTGAGGGGACTTGAGGCAATCTCAAAATCAGCCCTTTGATCCTAGAGAGTTTACAGTTGTGTTACAGAGATAAGATAGGATCACATGGAACCATGAAAATAAAACCAAGATAAATATAAATTATTGTTTATTGTTCACAACTGATAAATACTGTATGATCACTTATACTTGTGCATACATGTATGTATACATATTCACAATTTCTAAGGTAATTATCATAGTAACCCTAGCAGTTATTGCAATTACCCTAATTATACAGATGGAAAAACAGGGTAAAAGACATTAAGTGATTTATCCACAGTCACACAACTCGACTATTAAAGACTTGAGATTTAAATCCAGGTCTGCCTAAGGCCAACTATGCAAGTTTTACCATAGTGAATAAGTGTCAAATTTTGTGTTTCTGATTAAAATAACAATGGCAGTACACGATCTGGGCCATCAGTGAATGCTTTGAACTTAAGTTTGTCCCTAAAAAAATAATATATTTCGGATAGGTTGGTAAGAAAATTCATATTGTGAAGGAAGGTCATGAGGACATCTTTTTAGAAGAGAGAAAATTGCCAGATTGTCTAAACATTTTTAAACTTAAGGGACTTTTTCAGAATTTAAATTATATCATTTGAGGTATGGCCTTCTTTATTATTTAATATGTATTCATCCAGTCATCAAAATCAAGTAATACCACTTATTAAGCAGGCAGTATTCCAGGTGCTAGAAATGCAGCAGTGAATATAACATAAAAATCCTGCCCTAAATATCAGAAATAGGCCCTACCTTGCAAGTGCAGATGGGCTGGTATCATTGACTGACCTCGGGAGGCAGGTAGGAAACATCTGCTTCCCTGACTCTTCGCTCCTAAGAAACAGCCTTATGCACCTGAGTGGTGAGGGGCGAATGACACATCTTCTCACCTCCAAGGCCATTGGAGGAGAGATAGAAGCAAAAAGATAGAAGCATATGCTTCTGGGCGGGGATAGGAAACCATCCATATTTTATGCGTTATGTTATAGCACTCCAAATAAAATTGCTATAATAAATGTAGAGAGGTATTGAACTCATGCCTACGGGATTCACAGGTCTTATATGTGCCTTCTTACCACAAAGCAACTTTTGAAGATGCAGGTACAGCTCAGACGGTGTGAGAACACCTTGCAGAACTGTGGTGTTATCTAATATGCTGTTTATACTCAGTGACCTATATGTGAAACCCTTTCTCCCATCACCAAAATATGAGGATCTAGGAAATAAGAGGTAGAAGTGGGCATGATTACTGTTACTCTTACCCCTAATTGATTCATTTGTGAAGCTTTTATTTCTGTCTTAATGGGTATTAGCTGTGTTAGGAGAAGGCATTATTCCCGGAAGAAATTACAGGGAGATTTGTGAGCCACTGCATAAGATTTTCAGCAGCTTCTTTGCCAAGATCTTGTACGTCACTGGTGTTGTACATCATTAGGACCCTTAGTGGTTGCTTCCTAGAGATTCTTGACATTAGCAATGCCTTCTAGGACAATTTTTGAGAATTCTGCCTTTCGATTCTGCAGGCAGCTAGGATCTTCGGTGGCTCTTCTGACTTTGGTCCTAATTCTTCCCATGGCTGAATAAGCTTCTAATTCTGTATTAAACCCTTCCTACTTGGAATACCTAGAGTAGCTTCTGTTTTTCAGCCTGAACTCTAATTGATATAGGGTCTTTGTGATTTGAATGTGTTGGTAGGGAGAGAAAACAAATCACCAAAGGGGTAGAGGTTAGAGGATTGGTGTGAAATGGCACATGTGACAAATTGGCAAAAAGCAAAGATGTAGGTAGCCACAAGAAGCCTAGTCCAGTGGAATGAGGCTTTAAGGAAATCCTTATATCATAGGTATAATAAAGTCTGTACTTATAGGAAAGATAATAGTAAATCTTGCCTGTAGAAAGCTTTTCAGCTTACAAAACACTTTCATACACATTAACCCTCTTGGATTTGGGGAGAGGTCTCATAGTGGAGAGGTGAAATACGTATCCCCTGTCTCACTTGAGTCTACTCAATGACCTTATCTCAATAGCACAGCAACTCTGAATGGCAGGACACCACTATTATATGCCCTTTGTAGATGATGAAACTGGGGCTTTCAACTATTAGGTTCCTTTCATTCACTTATTCATAGAACAAGTTCATTGAATTTCATTGAACAAATGCACGAGTCGTTTACTGTGTGTCGGGCATCGTGTAAGACAACAGGCATTAAAGAATAAACAAGACAAACATCTCCTGGCCCTCATCCTTCTTCTTTAGTGAGGAACATAGACATTAAATAAATGATTTTTAGTATGATAAAAGCTTTCACAAAAGGGAAAGCAAAGGGTGCTGTGGAGACCTGAACTTGAATGATGCTCAGGGAAGAAGGCCTCCCTGGGAGCTAATACTTAAACTGTTCCCAAGACCTGAAGAATGACTAAGCAGTGGTGTCTGGCCTGAACTCACACAGGCAAGAAAGACAAAAGCCTGGATGCAATTCAGGTCCCCTGACTTCTGCTCCAATGTTCTCTTCACTATACAATGTTGGGGTTGCAACTACTTTCATGACTTGGAGGAAGGGGTTGTGTAATATTGTATTGATCTCAAAATAAGTAAGATATCTAATTCTCTATGGTTAGGTTGGTTTGGCTGTTGCTTCCTTGTAAAGACTATAAATCTCAACAGAATATTTAAAATCTATGTGGCAGGGCCTAGGCACTCCTAATACTTCATAAACTCATTTCTTTTTTGGGCTATGTAAATGGAGACTTAACTATTAGATTGAACCATATGGAATTATTAATATTTAATCATTTTGACTTCAAAAATGACAGTTTCATATGATTCTTACTTAATAATGAATTAACAAACCCAGCCCAGGGTTGGACTAAGTAATTCTTTCAACTCCTTTTACAAACACAGGATAAACCTCAATAAAACATAACTGCTGTAGATAAAAACAGCCTCAGACCCAGATAATCATGAAGTCTGGGAGAACTCACAATATGGCAGTTCAAAAGCTGCTGTTATAGTCACAGAGAGAAAGTGCTTTCAAAAATTTGTCTAATTACATATTGACTTGACCAGGTCAATAATTTGAGAACTAAAGAAGATCTACAGGATATAATTGACTGTTCTGGTTGAATAGATAAGAAATTGACTTAAAAACAATCTAACTTATAGTGAGAACCATGATGACACTTAGAAGCATTCTTTCTAAGTGTAAATTGCTTGAAAGTTTGAAATGAACCATTGTCCCATAGTAGTGGAATGAAGTCTGGAACAAGTAAATATTTTCATTCATAGCATTTTGGTGCTAAGGAATATTTACAAGCAAATAATGTAATTTTAAGATTTGCATTGAGAAACTTCCATTTTTAAAAACTTTTATGTACTTATTTTACAAACACCATGTTTTCTGGGTAAGTGGAGAAACATACTTCCACATGTTGCTGATGAAACTTGACATTTATAACATCTTTGAGGAGAGGAATTTGATAACATGTACCAAAAAACAGCCAATATTTGCACCATACATTTTCAACAGGGGTGATTTTACCTCTAAGGGGGAGACAAATTGATTGGGATGGGAGAAATCTTATATACACACAAAAAATACGTAAACAGATATACAGAATATTTGAACTATTAAAATTACATGAGGCTGTGATTAGGAAAAAAAATCTAAAAAGATCCCTTGAGAGAGTACTAATGAAAAAAATGTTGAGAAACACTGGCTTACATCTTCTGAGCCAGTATCTGCCAAATATAGGAATTTTTAGAAAAATATAAATCTTAATTCTAAGGACAGTGTCTAGAACATGTGCAAATATACGGCTAACAGGATATTCATAGCGATGCTATTTATAATAATCAGTAATTGGAAGATAACCAAATTTCCAAAAATAGTAGATGATTAAATAAATTGTGGTACATTCCCATAGTGGCATATGTACTTATTGCAAATGTGGAAGAAGTTTGTATGGTACAGAATACATTAATAATTCTATAGTTTAAAAAATTGCATCCTGTTATCACTTTGTCAAAATATATATTGACGTCTATACATAAAACAAAATTGACTAAAAGGATTCATACCAAAATACTTCACAGTGATTATCAATGAGTGGGAAGTTACAAATGACTTTCTTCTTTTCTTTTCTCAATTATATCTTCTTTTCTTTTAATTATTTATTCTATCAATTCAATACCTGTGCATAACTTGAAATTTCAAATAATACTAAAAGAAAATGAATTAAAAATAAAAATGATTCACTTAACTTGCTATTTCTTGACTTTTTATTATTTATTTTTTGCTGATTCCAGATGTATTATTGACTTCTTATAGTATCATATTAGGATTTGTCTTCCTTATGTTTCCCTTAATCACAAACACTTCCCCTTCCACCAACAGTATTAACACATTTATATTGTAAATTTTGAATGCTCAGTATACTGTGTTTAATTTGTTATAGTTAAAAATAATATTTATTGTTGAACTGCATGGTTTACTATGATCACATTTCCTTTGTTATTCATATATTTTTCTTGAAGCTAATAATCATCTTCTTTGTTTTCTTAACTTTTCATGAGCCTAATCTTCGTAAATTCTCTGATAAAAATATCAAACTCCTCCCTATGTGATTAGATGTAATGACATATCAGTTTTTTTTTTTTTTTTTTTTGCTTGCAGACATCACTTCTGGAATCCTCCATCTTTCTGTATTAATTGTTATTAACTGGTTGAGATTATACATGTATCTTGTCTTGAAACTTCTCTGTATTGTTATCCTGGAAATTTTCTGTTTTCTTCTACTTTAAGTAGCTAGTTTTTTTCTGTATTTCTTAATTTGTTGCTTTGTGTTCGTAAAGCACAACCTTTAGTGGCTTCATGTCAAAGGGCAAGTAGGAAATAAATTTGTTGAAACTATTCATATCTGACAATATTGTAATTCTGCTCATATACTTGGCTGATGGTTTGGCTGGATATGGAATTTCAGTGTTGAAATAATTTTCCCTCAGAACTTCAAAGACAATGCTTAAGTATCTTTCAGCTTCTACTCTTGGGGTTAAAAAATTCGGTGGCGTTATAATTACTGATATGTCGTATATAATATTTTTTTTTTTTTTTTGGTCTCAGGAATCTTTAGAATCTTCTTTCTGTCCTTTGCATTCTGCAATTTCACAATGGTGTACCTTGTTGAGAGTCTTTTTGTTTTTTCGTTTATTATGTTGACTATTTAGCAATGCTTTCATAATGAATAAAATTGTGTCCCAATTATGGGAAATTTTCTTATTTCTATTTCTAGAATTATTATTTGAGTTGGATGATGGGCCTCTTGTATTGAGCCTTTAATTTTCTCATCTAACTTCCATCTTTTTTTATTTTTTCAGGTTTCTGAGAGTTTCTTCAAGTTTATCTGCCAATCTTCTATTGACTATTTTAGTTTGCTCTCATAATTCTCAATTCAAGAGCTTCCTTTTCATGCCGTGTTCCTTTTAAAACACAGTATATTATTTTTACTTGATTGTATCTTTTAGAAAATATATGGATTGATTTTTGAAGTTATCTCCTGCTTTCTATATTTTCTGTTTTTCACTTATTTCTTTTCCTTTTTGCTTCAGCCTCTGTTTTTTAAGTTAGAGCCTTTCCTGATATATTCAGGAAATATGTCTATTTATAATTAAGATTGAGTTGCTAAAAAGAAAAAGGTTATTGTAAGATATCTATGCCTTGACAGAGCTTCTTGACTCATAAGCTTTACAGTGAATAAATGGATGGAGAAATGACTGTTTGTTAAATTATTTCTAAACGCATCAATGGGTAATTTTTCTTGATAGGAATCCTCCAGTTTCCTTGCTAGAAGTAAGGAGAAGCCAGAGATCTAAGGCTAGAACTGGGCAAGGGAATCAGGGTCACTGTTTATTATGCAGAATTTCAATTAATCTCCCTCTTTTCAGTAATATATTGGCTCTCTTGCTTTCAATCATGCCTGGTATCACTTATTCCCTAGTGTTTCTAGTTTTAACCGTATAGGGAGTAAACTCTTTGTTCTTCATTCATATGGTGGAGTGAATCAGATTTTTAACAACTCCTTATGTAAATTTTCAACATATTCTCCTATTTATGATCTCATCATATTTTCTTGCATTAAGAAATACCTGGACCCTCCAGTTCCTGACTTTTTCTAGTATTTAGGAGAAAAACATAACTTGTTTCTTGCTGGCTTCCCCACCTGCTTGCACACAGCAGATCCAAGAAAGTTAAAAGCTAACTATGCCCTAGTTTTACTTTCTTTCAAAATTTTGTTGAAAATTTCGCTCTGCTATTCCATCCTTGTCTGCTTTCCTCACTATTGTGGGGTTATACTATTGCAGTTTCTTTACTGTAATTTCAGTGGCGTTTAGAAGGAAACAAAAAGATACTGTGTTTAGTTTATTACATTTATCCTCAAGTTCTTCATAAATATTTCTTTTATTTTTTTTTTCAAGGAACATGTCTTACTTTGATAATCATGATAATAATAAATACAAAAAAAGTTAATCCTGTTTCACTTATTATAATGCCTATTACTACCCCCCAATGTCTGTGAAGCCATAAATAAAGACATAATCTCCAAACATGACCTCTGTAATGGCCAGTTACTGTCTCCATCATGAATGGACCCTCTTCCACTCACTCATTGACTGGACTCTACCGTGTTTGTCTCTCCTACCAGAACAATTAGTTATCCTGGAGTTTCTGAGCATATTCACCTTCTGCCTCTGCCTCTCCTAACTCTCTCTTATTGCTGATCCTCTATTATTGCTGCTTATCTTTGCCCTCCCTTTCACAGTCTTTCTCATCCTCATCTCAGATCCCTGCCTACTTCCCATGACTCTGTTACTGCTCTTGCATTGAAATAAGATTTCTATTTAAGTGAAATTTTCCCTAATGTAGGGTGATAGAAGGCTAACGAGAATAGGATCAACATGGCAAGTCAATTTTCCGTGATGTTGTGTCATGAGAACACTCATGAATCACTAAATCATTACTGTAATCGAGAAAGTAGCATAATTATATGATAAAACTGCGTATCATTTAAGTTGTTATATGTGCTACTTGTTAAGATGTGGTGTTCTATTTGTGTATATTTACAGTACAAGTAGGAAGATTATTCGTTCACCCACTTTTCATTAAGTATAAGCTTATTAGAAACAACTACGAACTCAGTTTTATTAAAGTATTTTATTTGCCCGATATTGAAATACTAAATTTCTTTTAGTGAGCTCAGCTGAATATGCTTTAAGTTCATTTCTGAGGATTCCAAATACCGTACTAGAATATCTTTGTATCAAATTAAGTTTAATCAGAAAAAGGGAATTCACTATAGGCATTTCAAGTAAAAATTAGTTGTTAAAAGGTCTATGAAAGAAAAGAGAAAATCTCTATCAGATTTTAAGAAATTTCAAGAATCAAAGGAAAGTTCCAATAATTATTTCAGCTGCCTACAATATTGAAGAGGATAATATACAGAAGAGTGTCCAGAAGGCACTGGCAAAACTTCACATCTAGATCTTGTGAAGCCTCCAAACCTGTTACTGTTGTCAGAGGAGCAAGCGCTTGTGTTTCCAGGTCTCTCTCAAGCAAACTCTCAGTGGTGGGACCCTTAACTCCACAGTGTTTCACGTACTTCTTCAGGGAATTTCCTGCAGTACAAGGTTTGTAACTTAGGCTTACATATTCAAAACTTGTTCATATCAGTGTTCCAGAGGTGGTCCCCTGTAGGTAGTGGCTTGTGATAGCAAAGCTCTCAGAAGACTGATGTATCAATCAGAATGCCAGACACTTAAATTACAATGAAAGCTATAACTGCTCAAGAGAATAGGTAATAGCATCAGACTGAACTTTACCTTCACTTCCCATGAGCAATCCACTCAGGAAGCCAAATCATCAGAAGGATGCTGGTCGAACAAGAAATCAACAAGGGGAGTTAATTACAGGATTTGAATGTTTAATGGCAGGAGGCTGAGATAGCCTGATGTATCTATTGTAATAGTAAAGATATAGATATATGTCTTCCAGAAAAATCCAATAATCAGATTGGCTCCCTTGAATGGTGCCTGGAGGAGGCCCTGCCAACATTAGGTACCAAAGAGAGCTTAAAAGTCTCATATCAAGCCTCCTTCTGATTCATGCATTCTTTTTTTATGTTAATCCATTGAATAATGTTGATGTCAAGTAAGGTATGAGAATATATTTGGGACAATTGTTTTATTCCATTCTTATTTCCTCATATTTTAATTAAAAGAGAGAATTCTTGCTATCATCATCTGCATCTGCAACAGATGCTAAAAATGACATTTTGTATCTAGTGTGCCACATAAACTTTTATAATGGCTTTTATTGCAAAATTTAACTTTTAATTTCGTATAGGCTTCTCTTAGCTAGACTCAATATTTTCAAGACAAAAACGTGTCTTATTCATTTTCATTTAACACACATAGGTGTTAAAAAAAAGTTGATTAAATGAATGAACGAGCAGCTGAGTAATATCCAATGTAAGTAGTGGCTGCCTGCAATGTGTTCATATCTTTGCCTTGGAGGTTGTTAAATAAAAGTTAGATAAACACTTGTTAAAGATGCTATAAGGACAAGCCCAATGTCCATGTTCATGTTTAAATTTTGTGAATATTCTCAAAAGTCTCAATTTTCTTAGAAACCTCAATGGAATCTACTTGCTTAGGTGGGGACAATAGCTGGCAACATAGGGAATAGCTAGTAGGAGGGGACATAGCTAATACCTCCAAACATTAAGTAACCACTTCTTCTATTGAATTTATTTTTAAGTTATTTTTCCAGTTTTATTGATATGTAGTTGATATATAACAGTTTATAAATTTAAGCAGTATGTGATAATTTGATACATGCATATATTGTGAAATGATTACCACAATAAGGGTAAGTAATACATCCATCCTCTCATACAATTACCATTTGTGTGTGTGTGTGTGTGCATGGGTGGTGAGAACATTTAAGATCTACTCTCTTAGCAACTTTCAAATATACATTACAATATTGTTAACTATAGTCACCATACTGTATATTAGATCCCCAAAACTTAGTCATCTTATAACTGAAAGTTTGGACCCTTTAACCAACATCTCACCATTTCCCCCATCCTCCAGCCCCTGGCAACCTCCATTCTACTCTCTATTTCTATGAGTTCAGCTTTTTAAGTTTCCACATATAAGTGAGATCACATAGTATTTGTCTTTCTCTGTCTGATTTATTTCACTTAGCATAATGCCCTCAAGTTTCATCCACGATGTCACAAATGGCAGAAATTCCTTCTTTATCATGGCTGAGTAATATTCCATTCTATATCTATACCATGTTTTCTCTATCAGTTCATCCATTGATGGATACTTAGGTTGTTTCCATGTCTTAGCTATTGTGAATAATGCTTCAATGAACATGTGGGTGCAGATATCTCTTCAAGACAGTGAAGATAGTGATTTTTATTTCCTTCAGGTAAATACTCAGAAGTAGAATTGCTGGATATTCTGGTAGTTCTACTTTTAACTTTTTGAGGAGCTCCCATACTGTTTTATGTATTTTGAATATTAACTCTTTATCAGATATATAGTTTGAAAATATTTTTCCCATTCTGTAGTTTGCTTTTTCATTTTGTTGATTGTTTCTTTTGCTGTGCAGAAGCTTTTTAGCTGTATGTATTCCCACTTGTTGATTTTTGCTTTTGTTGGCTATGCTTCTGTTGTTATATTGCAAAGACCAATGTCAATGAGCTTTTTCTCTGTTAGTTTTTGTGGGTAATGCAACATAGGGATCTAGTTTTATTCTTTTACATGTGAATATCTAGTTTTCCCAACATCATTTATTGAAGAGGTTATCTTTTCCCCATTGTGTGTTCTTGTCAAATATTAGTTGACCATACATGTGTAGGTTTATTCCTGGGCTCTCAATTCTGTTGCATTGCTCTGTGTCTGTTCTTGTATCAGTACTATAGTGTTTTGATTACTATTGCTTTGCAATAATAGTTTGAAATCAGGAAATATGAGGTTTTCCAACTTTGTTCTTTCTCAAGATTCTTTTAGCTACTCAGGGCCTTTTGTGATTCTATATGAATTTTAAGATTGCTTTTTCTATTTCTGTGAAAAATGCCATTGGAATTTTGATAGGGATTGCATTAAATTTGTAGACTGCTTCGGGCAGCATGGACATTTTAACAATAGTAACTCTTCTAATCCTTGAACATGGGATATCTTTTTATTTCTTTGTCTCTTCTTCAGTTTTTTTCATCAATGTCTCATAGTTTTCAATGTACAATCTTTTACTTTCTTTGTTAAACTTGTTCCTAAGTATTTTGTTATTTTTGCTGTTACTGTAAATAAGATGGTTTATTTGTTTCTTTTCAGATAGTTGATTATTAGTCTATAGAAACATAACCAATTTTTGTATGTTGATTTTGTATCCTGAAAGTTTACTGAATTTGTTTATTAGTTCTAAAAGTTTTATAGTGGAGTCTTTGGATTTTCTATATGTAAAATTATGTCATCTTTAAACAAAGACTACTTTACTTCTTCCTTTCTGATTGGGATGCCTTTTATTTCTTTTCCTTACCTAATTGCTCTGGCTAGCACTTCCACTACTTTGTTGAGTAGGAGTGGTAAGAGCGGGCACTCTTGTTTTGTTCCTGATCTCAGAGGTAAAGTGCTCAATATTTCACCATTGAGCATGATGTTAGCTGTGGGCTTGTCATATATATGGCCTTTGTTATGTTGAGGTATGTTCCTCCTATATCGAATTTGCTGAGATTTTTATCATGAAAGGATGTTGAATTTTGTCAAATGCTTTTTTTGCACCTATTGAGATGATCATATGATTTTTATCTTTCATTCTATTAATATGGTATAGCACATTTATTGATTTGCATATATTGAACTATCTTTGCATTCCAGGTATAAATTTCATTTGATCATGGTGTGTGATTATTTTAATGTGCTGCTGAATTCAGTTTGCTAATATTTTGTTGAGAATTTTTGCATGTATATTCATCAGGGATATTGACCTATAGTTTTCTTTTCTTGTAATGTCCTTATCTGTCTTTGGTATCAGGGTCATGCTGGCCTCATAAAACGAGTTTGAGAGTGTTCCCTCCTCTTCAAGCTTTTATAAGAGTTTGAGAAGGATTGGCGTTAATTCTTTTTTAAATGTTAGGTAAAATTCACCAGTGAAGCCATCTGGTCCTAGGCTTTTCTTTGCTGGAAAGTTTTTGATTACCGATTCAATCTCCTTACTCATTATGGATCTATTAGGTTTTCCATTTTTTCATGATTTAATCTTGATAGTCTTGATTCAGTATGACCCATGGCTCTGCTCTCTGAGGGACACTTATTTTTCATTATCCTTTTTATCTACCTCTCAAGTGGGCATAAAAAAATATTCTGTCCATCGGCATGAGGGAGATTATTTTTTCCTTAGATGATTGAGGTTGCAAAGGTAATATTAATTCTTGCACAGATGTATAATTTTTAAAATTTCAGTATTCTGGTTTCTTTTCCTGTAAAATTCTCTCAAATTATTTGACAGCTTCTTATCTATTTGATTTTCATCAGCCTCATGGTTCAACAGCCACAGCCACAGCTCTCTCTAGACACACTTTTTAGGTATACCGGACTTTCTTGCCTGTCTGTCTTTCTTCCCATAACTGTCCGTCTCTGTCTATCCTTCTGTCTCTCTCAAGTTGCAGGACCTTGGACCTATCAGGCTTGGTAAGGAAACCTCACATTTAGTTTCTTTTATCTAAATCCTCATGGCTTATTGAAAGGTGACTTTAACCCAGTCATTCTCAAAGTATGGTTCCAAGTCTGGCACCATCAACATCACCTGGGAACTTGTCAGAAATGCAAATTATCAGACCCTACCCTGGACTACTGAATTAGGAGCTCTGATGGGCCCCCGCGATCTGTGTTTTAACAAGTCTTCCAGGTAGGTCTGATTAAGCTAAAGTTTGAGAACTGTAGCTCAATCCACTCAGAGATTTTTATCAATGAGTATAATGATCAAGCCTTTAATCTAACTTCTTCAAGGCTAATTTCAATCAAACTTCTTCACTCAAAGAGTTTCTCAATGTTGTCTTTTTCTGTTTGAGAAATAACTGGCCTCTTTCTGTCTTTCAAGTTCCTAAATTTATGAACACTATTCTCTATTACTTCTATTTGCAAATGAGTCCATTTTTTCTGAGTGTATCTCCTTCTTGTAATGCCTTGTCAAATATAGCCAACAACAATCATGTTTAGCAACTTCCAATGATACTATTTAGAAAACGAGTAAGATAGTCCAAAGGAAAGAACAAAAATAAGAAAAGTCCATTTGAAGATTTCTGGCGCATACAGACCTCTGCCTCTAAGATAATTATCAAAATCCTGAGAGGTGAATTTGGAACCTTGAGTGCAAAATTCTAGAGCTTCCTATTACCTCTAGCGTTTAGTTCACTCTGTTTTAATAATGAGCCTCTAAAACCTCAACAAATGTAAATGTGTTTTTTGGTTAAAGTGAAGATTAAACAAGACAATATATGTGAAGGGATCTAATATAGACTTGGTACCTAGTAGGTGTTCAATAAAAGTTTGATTGAGTATATTCATTCATTTATTCAAAAAGTATTTATTAAGATCTGCTACATGTCAGATCTTGTTCTAGAAGCTTGGGATTGTCAGTGAATGAAAGAAAAATAACAATAAGAAAAGTAAACAATGTAATAAATGAGTAGATAATATAGTATATTATAAGGTGATAAGTATTATGGAGTAAAGAAAAAGGTAACAGATATCTGAAAAGCTGTGGGTGGTCAGCTTGCAATATTAAATAAAAGTAGTCAGGATAAGCCTCATTAAAAGGTGAGATTCAATAAGAGACTTGGAAGAGATGAAGAGAAGCCAGGTAGCTGTCTGAAAAAAGAGCATCCAAGGAAGAGGAAACAGGCACGAAGGTGGAGTGTGTCTAGTAGAGTAGTTGGATAGCAAGAAAGCCAGTGTGAGGAGGGAGTGAAGAGAGTGATAGAAGATGTGGTTAGAGATGTAACAGAGTAGGGAAATGGGCTGGAGTGTGTGGCTCAGATCATATAGGGGTTATTTTTAGTCCATTGTGAGAAATGGAAAACATGAGTGAGAAGATATGATTTATGATTTAAAATATTTATGATCTAATATTTAAAAGTAGAAGATTTTAGAATTTAAATCTTGTTTGATGAGACTCTCCTAGTCATATACATGCATATAGTCATACTCACATATGCATATTCAATATTCACTGTGGTCTCTGAAAATTTGAACTTTCTGTTTATCACATTGTCTTGTTTTTGTTTTTTTGCTTTGTCCTTCTAAACAGCTATAACCAGCAAACTCTGAATGCTGCTGTCCAGACTCCTTAGGTTTAGTAGTTTCATCATGTATGTATTGTCAATGTCTGCTTTTGAGAACAATAGAGTTCCTTTTGAGAACAATAGAGTTCAATAGTTGTAACAGAGAAGGTATGGAGTGCAAAGCTGAAAATATTTACTATCTGGTCCTTTACAGAAAAAGTGTCCTGACTCCTGAGCTAAACAAAAGTGATTATTTCAGTCTTTGTGCTCAAGGCAAGAGCACTGGGAGTAAAAATAGATGCAAAAACAAGGGGTGGGTTGAGTGAGTGACAGACAGAGTGCCTGAGATGAGATAGAGCTGGCTTCATTAAGCACATGAGTGTCCTGAAACACAATTCTACATAAGAACATGCCCAGGGAGATGGTGATGTTCCAAATAGATGACAGCACACTGGAATGGTTTAGGATATTTTTTAGATGGAGTGTACAAACTGTAAGAGTGGTGGCTTAAAGGATTAGGTTAAAACAAAGAGGGATTCAGGGAAGGGCCTGACATCTGCAATGCAGAAGGTATTTGGGAGCCTTCTGAAGGTGTATTTGCACATTTAAAACAGAGAAAGGCCCAATAAAGAGATGATAACAAAAAGCTGAAGGAGATGGTGGAAGATGCATGGACTCTAGGCTGGAATCACGATGTTGAAACTTACTAACTGTGAGAACCAGGCAAATCATTTAACCTCGTTGAATGCCAATGTGCTCATCTGTAAAGTGAAAACAATCACACATACTTCATAAGATTATGGTGAGGACTAAATGATATGTAAAAGATCAAAGAATTTGCCCCTTCTCTCATTCCCTCCCCATCCTTCTCCACTCTCCTTTCTTGCATCTTTCTTGCATCTCTTTGATGTCTACACTTTTCCCCCAACAGATGGAGAAAAGTGTAGACACCAAAGAGGTGCAGGATGCTTTGCGAAATGGATATTCAGAGGGGAGAGCAACAAAGAGAGGTGCTGATTGATCCAGGGCCAGTTTAAAGGGGAGGAATGGCTGCAGAACCAACTCTGGGATTTCTCACTTCCCTGCAGCTCTGCAATTTCTCCTAATTGACTTTCTGCAGACTCGACTGTCTTATTGCTAATTCTTTTCAATTTGTTCCCCATTACTAACCCCAGGATTTATTCTCTGATATTGTTTGCAAGTTTCTTTACAGCAATTGACTAACTCTGTTTTAGATTACTTCCCCCCAGGTACATCAACTCTCATCATTCCCCAGGTTGCATTTTGTTATTGTAAGGTTTGCTGAGGATAAAATGTACATTCTATCCTTGCTTAGATAAATGGTTTTGTTTCTCTTACGAGACACTATTTGGGTCCGAGACAGTATTTCAAATAAACAATCTTGCTGTTTCTTCTAAATTTGGACAACATCCAAATTTACAACTTTGTCATTGAACTACAAAGAAACCAAAAGAATGTACCTGGATTCTTACTGTATCCTTTGGCAGTTGCTGCTGCATCTGCTAAGTGTGGTGGGTCTGGCACAGTTGCAAAGACTTCTACTAGGGTTTTGAGGAGAATAGGGACCAGTGGGTTATTTTTAGAATCTAAAATTAATTTAGTAATCAAATGATTACTGTTTTTAAAAACAATATTCAGATCATACTAAGATACAAGAAAGGAAAACGTCCTCATTGTGTATTTACACAAGGTGAAAAATATGTATACAGAAGCAGGTTAATTTTTCAGTATGTTTACGGAAAAATCCAGCACCAGTCTTCCTTTTCAGCTATTTACTATGGGCTAACTTCAAAAACATTTTATTTTCCCACAAAAGCCACTGGGGATTTTTTTTTAAGGTCCATAAAATAAGAAGATTGTGTTGGAGAACATGGGGATTCTGGCTTTTCTCCTTAATACCTTCTTTATTCATTACCAGATTATATGGATGGCTCATTCACCCATTCAGTCAACAATTTTTTTTTGTTCCTATTAGGTACAGGACATGGTGGAAACAGATCTCACTTTCGAAGTGCCTGAGGTCTGGCACAGTAGACAGACATTACACATATATTTCCTTATAAATAAAGCCTAATTACAATAAATATGAAAGCATATAACAGAGGACCTATTTCCCTACTGCTTCCCTGATTGAAAGAAAGCTTCCTTGAGGAAATAGTGCTTAAGCAGAGCTTGAAGGATAAGCAATTGGTGATTAGGACATTCACTAGGAAGCAGCTGTCCAAGCTTGGGGAGAATAACACGTTCACAGGCTCATTGGAGGCCTGATGTATAGCAAAGGATGGGGAGAGTGATAAGGAAAGAGGCCAGAGAGGCGTGGAAGGCTATGCAAAGAATTTGGATATTTGTTATTTTGTCATTAACTTTCATTTATGTAGTCTTTGCCATTTTCAAAATATGTTCACACAAAATGCCATTTAGTTGACTTGGATCTTGAGAGTTCGGGTGGAATGATTAGAGGAGACTAGAGGGCTAATCACCTTTGCAATATAAATCTAATTACCTGAAAGAACTTCTTTATTGACAATTTATTTTTAATGTTGAGAGCACATGTAGAACCTGGCTCAGCTCCTAAATTAGTGCTCTATTCTCTATAATAATAGCTAACATTTATGTCTGAGTACTTTTGTATATTAATGCATTGAATCTTCTTATCTTTACAAGGAATTTACTATTATCCAACATTTTAAAGAACAGAAAAAGGAAGCATGTGCCCAAGGTCACACAACTGGTACATATCAGAGGTGGATTTGAATACAGACATCTGGCTCCAAAGCCCTCATACTGAACTACAATGTGATACAGCCTCACCTATGTTTTTGGGTTTTGCTCCTGTCTAAACTCTGATGCTTTGTTTTTTGTTAGAAACCTTATCTTTATGTCTTCATAACAACAAAGAATTATTCTAGGCACTCCTGTAAAGTTTTAGATTTTCTTTTAGAATATAGTTTTCAATTAACCTAAAACAGAAGTTGACATATGATGGAGATAGATAGATAGATAGATAGATAGATAGATAGATAGATAGATAGATTCATATTAGTGTCAAAATGAATTATAGTTGATTTATCTGTTAAAGAGAAGATACATTTTTGTAAATGCCAAGATTACGTAATACAATTTCATACTTACAAATTAAAAATTGATTATTCTCTCTTCTGAATTGTTCTTTTATTATAGAACCATAATATTCTTCCTTTGTTCCAGGGGTCTCTGTGAATCAGAGGTAAGTCAAATAATCATGGATTTTCTATTTTGGGACACTTTAGAACATACTTCTGAATAACATAAATCGTTCTTCCCGCCTTCCAGCGACTTCTTCCAAACACTCAATTTATGTGCGCATAAGGATCGGCAGAATATAAACGTTTTTATTAAAAGTTCACCAGATGAGAAAAATGATGTGATTGAAACTCAGTATTATTATGGGTCTCTGGAATTATAGAAAATATGTTTATCTTTACATAGTCAATCATTACTTGGTTAATAGATATTTACTAAACAGCTACTGTTACAGATTACTGTGAAGACACTGGAGAATTCATAATGATCAAAATAGTTATCATCTATCACTTTACAGAGATTCAAATTCAGTAGAAAAAATATATAGTAAACAAAAAATTGTAAGTATAATAACTAGTAAACAGAAGTACCCAGGAACATAAAATACATTGAATACACTGATTTCAAGTCTTTTTTACCTCTAACATTCCATCATTCTACAACATGAGTAAGGAGATACGTGTTCTCTTCCTGGGTCTGTTGTGTATCGTGAGGAAAGCCAGGAAATCAGAATATTCAAGATATAAGGGATTGTAATACCCCTTGTACTTAATTTCCCACCATTTTAAAAAAGCAGACAGCAAGGTTGGAGGATGGCCTAGATTAAGGGTCCTTAAACTTGAGTGTGCATCAGAATCGCCTGGGAGAATTTATTAAAACATAGGTTGATGGATCCCCTTACCTTCCCTCCAGAGTTTCTGACTGAATAGGTCTGGGGCTTTTCTAACAAGTTTCCAGTTGATGCTGATGATCCTGGTCTTGGGTTCATACTTTGTGACATTGGCCTAGACATTCTTGAAGAATATTTTTATCTCTGAAGTACTATGCACTGCAAGAAGCAAGGCTATCAGAATAAGCTTCCAGTAGCTAGTATTTTGGTAACTATTTTCTCCTATGGAGTGAATTTATTGTGAATTTTTTAAAAAAATTCTAGCTGTTTTATAATTCCATTCATATTTTAAACTATTAGGAATGTTTACAGAAAACCGTAGAACTCCATGCCAAAAATATATACCCCTCAAATCATTGAATCCACAAGATCTTGAAGAGGTATTCTGGAGCCTCGCCAGCTAGAGTAGGCTCAACATAGATAAATTTATAATATGAAAAGTCTTACATCATAATCATTCATGCCAATGACAATGAACAAAACCCCAACATCTTTCAGCCCCAAGGAGAGGAAAACAGTTGAATTAAGAAGAAGAATTTCCAAGTTGATTTATAAAATAATTTTCAAAATTTTTGATTCAAAGTATTTCCAGTGTCTCAATATAGTTTTTAAATCTTCTGTAAAATGTATGCAAGGATATAGTAGTAAAAATTGTGAAGAGTAAACAAAAATAAGTTCTTATAATGCAAAATATATAATTTGGCTATAGTGAAAAAGGAGTTACACGCCCACATAGACCTAAGGTAAAACTTCTCTGGCAGGTTCTAGATAAAATAAAACAATGATGAATACATGTTTAACAGAAGCATACCACCTTAAAAACAAATAATACGGTAAATCACTCCTTTTTCGTGTTCTAGTTTTCTGTTTCTAACGTGAGGAGTCTGGAATTGATGACTGCTGATATCTTTTCTGGCTTTAAATTTCTACGACTCTTTGTGCTAGACATAAGAGCACTAATATTTATTTATTGAATTGTGTCATATTTGATGATAAGCCTGCTGGCCAGCAGCCTTTGGATGAAATGTATTTGGCGAGGATCTTGGTAATGATGTTCAAAGTATTGTAAATTGCCTTCTCCTGCTGAGATAAAGGCATCATCTCTGCCATTGTTTCCCTCACATTGAACTTTCTTCTCTCTGTTTCTACTTAGCCATTATATGATCCAAAGATTTTGTAGAACAGATCAAAATACAAGACAGATTTCAACTTGGATTTTTCGTCCGCATGACTATCATGAAAGCCACGATTGTAAAAATAACTGTCTTTTTGTCATTTCAAAAGACAAGCATGGACTTCTGATCTCTCTTTCCATTTTGGGAGATAGAGTTATCTGGAATATCTGGACATTTATATTATTTCAAAGAAAGGCTAAATGCAAGTTAGAGTAAATGGAGGAATTTGGCACAGTACAAATCTGGAAAATCTAGAAAAGTTTGGAAGAAATCTAAAAAAGACAGAAGATCATAGAACATCAGAGTTGAAAAGGCTATTAGAGATCATCATAATCAAAACACTCATTACAGAAGTGAGGCAACCTAGGTTCATAAAGTTTTATTGCCTTTCTAGAACCATAATTATATGTTTTCTTGGGCTAACTTGCCTCAGCTATAAACCTAGAAAGGAGGCAGAACCATAGTAGTTTAAATCATAGTAACCAAAAGAAAGATGGTGTAGCTTAATTAACATCCAGATAATAGCCTTTAAGGCAAAATTAATTCCCAAGTATTGTATCACCATGAAGCTATTCCATTTTTAAATTATGCACGCCAAATAATATAATTTCAAAATATATAAAGCAAAAACTTGACAGATACATCCAGAGAAAGTGACAAATCTACCACCATAGTGGGAGATATCAATATACCTCTCAATAATTGATAGGTCAAGTAGATAAAATCATTAATAAGAGTAAGAAAAATTCAAACAAAAAAAAACTTAATCAAAAGGACATACATAGGACAATTCACCAAAGAACATTTTATACATTTTTCTTAAGTACAATGGAAAATTATATAAGTATGCCATCCATGTCCTTTGCTGTAAAGCAAGGCTCAACAAATATTTAAAAATTGCTATTTTAGCTTTTGGACGTGAACTGTAACATTGGCTTTTCCTGGGGCTCCAGTCTCTCAGCCCAATCTGCAGATTTTGAACTTGCCATCCTCCACAATAGCGTGAACCAATTCCTTAAAATAAATATCTTTGTATGTAAAAAAAAAAATGCTTTTTTAACACTTTCATCTTCTGACCTCAAAGCAATCAAGTTATAAATCAATAATAAAAAATATCATACAAATGAATACTTTTGGAGATTCTGAAAACATACATTAAAATTATACAAGGATACAGAAGTTTTCTAATAAATTTTAAGGAATAATTAATCTTAGTGTAATATGATTCTTCCAGGGAATAGAAAAAGTGAGAATACTTCTCATATTTTATCAGGCTCATCAAACTTTCAGAGCAAAACCAAATCATTAGAGTGCAAGTAGGAAAAATAGAGATCAATCTCACTTAATGAACATAGATGGAAAATTCTAAAAAAGAATCAGCAAAAATATACAAAATACACCATTATTACCTTGGATTTATACAAGGAATGCAAGAGTAGTTTAATATTAGAAAATCTGTTATTTTAATTCTCTTATCATCTTAATACATATATAAAAAACAATCAATATCTCTTAATGATTAAAAACTCTTAATGAACTAGGATAAGAAGGAAAAATCCTTATCTTGATAATGAA